>NW_025408735.1:0-35346 GCF_002201575.2 Neomonachus schauinslandi | reverse complement strand
CTGCAGGGCTTTGGCAAATCCGCCAAGGGCTGGATTTCAGGGGGGGGAGGGGGCTCTGGCTCGGGAAGGACAGGGGCAGCTTCTGTTTATCCCCGTGGGACAGGCCGGCCCAGGGACCAAGTCTGTGCCTGAGCGCCAAGGGCCGGGGCCGGGCACACGGGAGCCCCATGCCGTCCTACCCCGGACAGAGAGAGCCGGCGGAGGGCACGGGTTACCCCTGGGGGGCTACACAGGACTTTAATCAGTTACGAGGGGTGGCGGGGAAGTTACCAGGGAGACTGTCCCCAGGGTGGAGGGCAGGGGGCAGTGGGGCCGGGGGAGGGAGGGTGGGCTGAAGCCTGGCTGTGGGTCTGACTTGCTGCTGGAGGTCCCACTCGTCTGCAGGACCCAGGGCACAACGTGTTGCCCTTCCGACCCTCAGTCTGCTCCTCTAGAATCAGGGACAGAGGCCGCCACCCCGTGGCACTCTTGTGATGATGGAGCAGGGTCACCCTCAAGCCGCAGAGGGGGAATGCGACCCTCCTCCTGCATCTCAGGGGAGCCAGGCGAGTCCTGGTGTTGGGGTTGACCCAGCCTGGCCGTGTGAGTGAGGGGGACACGTAGGAAGCCAAGGGAGGCGAGGGTCGGCGCCGCCGGGAGGGAGGCCTGGGGCGCGTGCATGGCAGGCTGCGGCTCGGGCCCCGAGGGGGGCGCTTCCGGCGAGGTGGGGGCCCGAAGGGCACGGGGTGGGAGCCTTCCAGAAAGAGCTGCCTCCCCAGCATGCAGAGGTGCCGTCCCAACTGGAAAACATGACGTGTGAAGGAAGGACACGCAAGTCACCCAACGTCTCTTCACCCAAACCCAGACACAGTTAACATTTTGGTCTATTTCCTTCCAGTCTTTCTTCTGTGCTCGTATATTTTTTTTAAAGGAACTTGACATTGGCCTCCCGAGCCCGGCTGCCGGCCGGGAAGGAAGCTGCTGTGTTCGGTTCTGTTCTCCGGAGGGAGGGCGCGGCTTGGCAGCCCATGTCACCAGCTGTGCTGGTCGCCACGCCAGAGGCTGCGCTCGCCATCCCAGACCTCCCATTTTCCTAGAAAACAAAATTGTTTTGTTCTGCCCTGAACACTTCGACCCAGATTCTGGCCTTGACAAGGCAAAGCAGCAAGGAATGACAGCATCGGAACATGGGGCCGTCTTCACGCAAGTGTGACTTCCTCGTCGCCGGGACACCGCGGGCTCTTCCCCGGGGCCCGGGCCTCCTGGGGGCTGGGTGTCCTGGCGGTGCTGCCCAGGCGGGTGCACGGTGGGCTCATGGGCTTGGCCTGCTCCGTGGCTGGGAGGCCAGGGCTGTGGGTTGTCTTGTCCCATCTCGGGCTCTTTGGAGGGTGGGGGCCACAAGCCGGCTCTCCTGGGCCCCGGCACCTGCCCCTGAGCCCGTGCCTGAAGGGGGCAGCGTGCGGCCGTATCTGCTGAGGACGCGAGGCCCCATCTCCCAGACTCCCTGCACCTCCGGCTGCAGCTGTGACAGCCGCGGAATCGGGGGGTGGTCCGCGGTCCCCCCGGCCACTGCCTGCCTGCAACGGGGGAGGGAGGCAGACCCCGAAGTCTCTGACACAGACACCGGGCAGAGCGGTTTGGAAAAACACACCTGTGGAGCCTCTCTTTGCCCCTCGCTGCAGGGCCCCTCGTGCTGTTCCCAGGATTAAACCAATCAGCACACATTCTTCTCTGACAGGTGCGGGCCCCTCCCGCTGCGGGCAGCCAACGGATGTGCACAGTTTAATTTCCTAAAACACCAGCGCTGGGCCTTTCCCAGGGGTCAGGTGGCTCCCCCCAACCCCCACCGCCCAGCCCGCGGGCTCTGGAGATGGCACTCGTCATCTCGGGCGTTTAGAAAGCAGCCCCGCTTTCCAGCCACCATCCTGCCCTTCTTTCCTTCTGTATACAAGTGATGCAGATGTAAAAATATGTATTTGTGTTCTTTTTCCTTTTCTCCTTCTTCTTTTTTTTTCTTTTTTGAAAGAACATTTGAATCCTGGACGGAGTTTCAGCTCTGTCACTTGACAACTGTATAATATAACCCAGGGTACTTGAATCTCAGCCCCGAGTCTCTAAAATGGAGGCGGCCAGCTCCCAGGCCTGTGAGCCTTTGAATGTCCTCGCATTCCTCGAGGCTTACCGGTCACTTTCCTGTGCTCTCTGGGAATGTCATGGGCAGAAAACTCTTCTCCCTGGTGTGACTAAGTCATGTCTGCGCAGTTTCCTGCTGGAAGTCTGCCCCTCACCCCCACGGGCCGTGAGCTCCCCGCGTTTATTTACATCTCCCTGATTGCGAGGCAGGCACAACACTTTTGCGCGTGTCCTCCAGCCATCCGGATCCTTCTTTGCCGATGTGCTTCGTTGCTGCCCACTGTTCATTACGTGCTTTATATTTTCCCTGTTGATTTGCATGAGTTCTTTCTCTGTGGTGCGTGCGCCTCTTCCGTGGTCATCTTTTCACTCCTGAAGGTGTTGTTTGCTGATGAGGCCTTGATTTTAAGTGCGGTCGAATCCATCGGCCTTTTCCCATACAGATATTGTTGAAGTCTTAGGAAACCCTTCCAAACTCTGAGGTCATGGAGATTCTTCTAGATTCTTCTAGATTCTTCTAGGTTCAGTTCTAAAGGCTTTAGAGTTTTTGCTTTTCTCCATAAGTCTTCAATCGCCCAGAATGCCGAGGATGAATTTTTGGTATACAGCAGGAGGGGTCCAATTTAACGTTTCTCCCACGTGGACAGTCGACTGTCCCCGAACACCCTCTCCCACCCTGTGCTGGCCACCTCGGATTCGGGGCGAGCATCCCTGGCCATGTGGGCTATTTCCCGATGTGCCATCCTGTCCTGCCAGCCCGGCCACCTCTCTCTGTATCCGCAGCACCCATCTCACAGGCCACGGCTTTGTAAGAAGTGTGGGTGTCTGGTAGAGCGAATGCTCTTAGCTCGCTGTTCTTCGAGAATATTGGCAATATTGTGAGAAACCTGGCTCCGGTTATCAATAATTTATTTACTTATTTGTTTAACCCATAGTTTCCCTACGAGAAGCAAAATTACCAACTAGAGCCCTATGTTTATGACAGTCTAAAGATGGTTTCCCAAGGCTCAGGAACCTTCTCCCCATCCATTCCATGGCATGCGGTATGATGTCATACATTCGTCACACAGAATTCACTTGTCCCAGTCTGCTCTCATTCCTAGGATCCTGCAACAGGCTGGTTGATGTGGGTTTTTTTGGTTTTGTTTGTTTGTTTTAGTTTGCATACAATAGAATTCATTCTTGGAGAGAGACAGTTCTGTGGGTTTTGACAAATGCCTGGAATCACGTATCTACCACCAGAGCATCACCGAGAGAAGTTCCACAGGCCTAGAAATTCCCTGATGCAACCCTGTGGAAGTCAAATACTCCCCCTCCCATAAACACGAGCAGCCATTGATCTGTTTTATGTCCTTGCAGTTTTGCCTTTTCCAGAATGTCATAGAAATGGAATCATAGAACATGTAGCCTCTTACATCTGGCTTCTTTCACTGCTTTAGCAAAATGCATGTGAGAGTCACCCATGTTGCTCCACGAATTATTAGTTCATTTCTTCTGGTTGCTGGGCGGTGTTCCATCGTCTGGCTAGAACACCATTCATTTACCCATTCACCCACTGAGGGATGTCTTGGCTGTTTCTAGGTTTGGGCGATTGTGAGTGAAGTGGCTGTGCACGTTTATGTACAGCTTTTTGTGAACATAAATTTTTGATTCACTTGGGTAAATATCTGGGAGAAGGACTGCTGGGTCACATGGCAGGTGCACGGTTAGCTTTATGAGACACCGCCAAACTTGTTTCCAGCATGGCCGTGTCATTCCTCGTTCCCACCGGTGGCAGTGAGCTCCACTTGCTCCACGTCCTCCTGAGTGCATGGCGTTGTCAGGCCTCAAGTTTTGTTTAACAAAATTTAGCCATTCCAGAGGGGTGCCTGGGTGGCTCAGTCAGTGAAGCATCTGCCTTTGGCTCGGGTCATGATCCAGGGCCCAGAGATCGAGTCCCGCATCAGGCTGCCTGCTCAGTGGGCAGTCTGCTTCTCCCTCTGCCCCCCGCCCCGTGTTCTCTCTCGCGCTCTGCTCTCTCTCTGTCTCTCAAATAAATAAATAAAATCTTAAAAAAAACAAAATTGAGCCATTCCAGCAAAGGTGTCATGGTCGCTCACTGTGGATTTATTTACCTTGCATTTCCCTAACAACTACTGATGTTGACCAAACTGAGCATCTTTTGCCATGCTTGCTTGTAATCCATTTCTTAGATTGGGTTGGTGGCTTTCCTGCTGTCAAGTTGCAAGAGTTCTTTATATATTCTAGATACAAGTCCTTGGCCAAATAGGAGATGTGGAAACACCTTCTCCAAGTCTGTAGCTTATCTCTGTTTCCCTTAGCAGTGTCTTCTGCAGAGCAAATATCTTTAATTTTGATAAAGTCCAGTTTGTCAATTTCTTCCTCTCACCGATTGAGCTTGTAGCATTGTACTTCAAAACTCATTGCCAAATCCAAGGTCCAGAGATATTCTTCTGTGTCTTCCTCAAGAAATTTTATATTTTGTTTCTTACGTTAGTTTCTTAAGATTGCGCACAGTACTTTTACACTTCCAGATTGTTGGTGAATGCCCAGAATGTTAGGCATAAATGTTAAATGCATTAAAATTTACACACACAACATTCATACATTTATATCACAAGTAAATTTAAGAGGCAGTTATATTCCTTTGAAGTGGGAAAATCTTCCTTTAACATAAAGCAAAAGATAGGTATATATATCACTGTAGACACATAAAACATTTTCTGTGATAAACACAACCACACTCAAAGGCTAAAAGACCAAAGATAGACTGGGGAAGATTTCTCTACCTTACATGACAAAGGGTTAGTATCTTTAATTGGTAAACAATTCCTATAAGTTGACAAGTAGAAATGAGCAAAAGATATGAACAGGCAATTCAGTTCTGCAAGAGGAAGTCCAAACGGCCTCCAAGCCACAAAAGGCCTTCAGCATAAAAGGAAAAAAATAAAAGCACCCTTGTCTTCCTCCGTGCCTGGCGGGCCCTGGGAAGGGCACCAGCAGCTGCTGTGGGCATGGATGTGGGCTAGCGGTCACATTCACACACTGCTGGTGAAGTCTGAATTGCTACAGCTTCTTGGGAAAACACTTCCAATTACCTGGGAAGCACCCTCACACCTGACCCCAGTGTCAGGTTTTCTTACAAATGGGTGGCGTGTTGGGGCACCTGGGTGGCTCAGTCGTTAAGCATCTGCCTTTGGCTCAGGTCGTGATCCCAGGGTCCTGGGATCAAGCCCCGCATCAGGCTCCCTGCTCCGTGGGAAGCTGCTTCTCCCTCTCCCGCTCTCCCTGCTTGTGTTCCCTCTCTCACTGTGTCTCTCTCTGTCAAATAAATAAATAAAATCTTTAAAAAAACTAACAAACCAACAACAACAAAAAAATGGGTGGCACATCATCGCCTCAAAGCAGTGGCTTAAAGCCAGGGGAGCCTCAGCAACCATCCACCACGGAGTGGCTGAGTGAACTGTGGCAGACGTAAGCCACGGACGATTGTCCCAACTACCAAAGCATAGTTCCCCATCTGTACACCTGTAGAAAGATGAGATGAGCGTGCTGCAGCGTGATGGGGGCAGAGCAGACACATGCATATATAAAAAAGAGAGTCTCACCTGGTGTCAGCTGTACGATGAGCAGAAAGCGATGAGCTAGGAATCCACTGGGCAGTTGACACAGATGACCTTGGAGGAGGCGGGCCTTCGTGAATCTTTGAGTTGGTGCACTTTTTACAATGAGAACTTCTTTCACGATAAAATCTTTAAATGGGGAAAAGAAAAATCAGTCCGCATTGAATATCTGGGGACTGGTAGGTATTCTTATCAGCCCTGAGCACCGGCACCAGATTGTCGGGGGCGGGCCCGGGAACCTGAGTGTGACAGTTCGGTGCTTCCCTTGGGGTCTGGGTGGCCAGTGTGGCCCTGTGGCCTGAGCGGGGGGCCAGGGGCTCCAGGGCTGCCCCCTCTCTCCCAGGCTTGTGGCTCCTTGTGGGCAGGAGACCACCTTGGGTCTTCACTGATATAAGGCCCTCTGTCTGCACAAGGGTGATGGCGCCGTGGCAGAAGTCAGGGTCTCTCAGCAGACCTGTGTTAATCAGCTGCGTTTTACTGTTGACCTGAGTGTCAGCTGTGAATCCAGGAACAGGCCTGGACACCTGAGCTCAGCCCAGGCAGTTCCCCCCTGGGAAGGGGTCACGGGCCTTTGAGGCCTCAGGCACGTGGGGGCCATTTTAACCCGCCGGCCCTGCAGATCCTCAGGGCGGAAGCTTCGGGAACCATCCTCACTCCTCACCCAGCTCTGCGGGTGTATGTCTTGTCAGTTTGGGGGAAGCTCTGGGCGTGCAAGTCTGTTCCCCCCACCCCCCGGCTGGGGTGGCTGGTTGGGGTGGGTATCTGAGCCCGGCTCTGGGCCGCCCTGGGCCCCATCGAGCCTTCCATGGAGGCCTCACGTGCTGCCCCATGCCTTTCCCCACAGTGAAGAAGAGCCCCATGCTGCTAGAGGTGAGCACAGCCCACTTCATGAGAACCAACAGCTTTGCCGAGGACCTGGACCTGGAGGGGGAGACGCTGCTGGCGCCCATTACCCACGTGTCGCAGTGAGTGTCCGCCTGCCCAGGCTGGAGGGACATGGGGCTCCGAGGGGTCGCCTTGGTGCCGGCCCGGGGCTCGAGCCTGCTCACGCGGGGCCCGCCACCACTTGCCGCCTGCCCTCAGCGACCGGGGGCCACCCACCCGCTGCCAGGGGCCGGACCCAGTGCCCGGGCACCAGGCGGGGAGGAGAGCAGGGGCATTTCCCGCCAAGTCTGGGAACATGATCCTCTTGTTTTGACTTATGGAAAACCAAACTGATCATTTTCCACTTGTTTTTGTGCCTCGAGCGTCTGAGGAGATTGTTTTTCTCTCCCCTCGCCCCCACCCCCACCCCCCAAAAAAGAGACGACTTTGTTTTTCAGCATTTCCCCGTAGAAGCCCGGCCAGAGCCGCGGGGCAGATGCCGAGCGCTGTCTGCCAGTGGCCTCTGCTGTCCTCAGGGGCTCCTTCAGGTGGAGGAAATGGCTGATTTTCCACGCCTTCCAGTTGGCCTTCCCCCGAGGCCCAGCTGGCCTGGGACGCACGCCCGTCCTCCCCCGCCATCGCAGCCCTGCCAGGCCAGTCCCCAGGGCCCGGCCGTGGTGTGATTCCCTTGCGAGGGATGAGTCAGTGCTCCCAGCAGGGGCACCCAGTGGTGACGGCGAGCAGTGGGGTCAGTGGGGCACTGGGGCCCATTCTGGCCGCCGCCCCACGGGGGATTCCCCCGGACGGTGTTCCGGTGTGAGGGCGTGCGCTCCTCTCGGCCCTCCCCCGGCTCGCTTGCTGACACGGTTGCGTCTCCACGCACACATGGAGAGGTCCCGGAAGGGCGTTCGCCTTCCTCCGGGGGTCTTCGCGTTGTCCTGAGCCGTGGGCGCCTCCGTCTGGGTGAGGCCCTGGGCTGTTGCCTCGCAGGTGTCCGAGGAAGCGGGGACCCAGGTCGGGGGGCCTCCCGGCTGCTCAGACAGCACTGGTGGAGTCTCGTAGCCAGACTGAGAGAGAGACGGGACCATCTCGGGCTGGTCCTGTGACCAGGCAGGACCCGCCGGCCAGCTTTCCAGGCCCCCCAGGCTCACGGGGAAGTGGGCAGCACCCCGTGGCTGGCAGGGTGCCCCCAGGAAGTGCTCCCTGGCTTGGTGGGAGCCGGCCGGCTCACCAGGAAGCAGGGGCGACTCATGCTCGTGGACGCGGCACGAGTGGGCTGCAGGGCCCCCATCGGTCCTGGAGATGACCAGACAGGCTTGCTGGAGAAGGGGGCGGGAGCAGAGATGTGAACAGCCGGGCGGGCGGGCAGGCCGGTGCCTGAAGGCAGAATGCTGGCTTGCCGCTTTGGCGGAGGCCTTCACGGAGTCCAGGGCACGAGAGAGACCACGGAGTGATAACAGTTGGGAGTTCTGTGTTCCGAGCTGGTGTTCCGAGCAACACAGGTGCAGAGCCTGCTCAGAGCCTGCCGGGGCCCGCAACCCTCGGGCAGGTGGACCCCCCCACCACCCCAGGCCTCCCTGGGCCTGCTGCCCCTTCCTGTACCCCCAGCCCCTCTCCTCCCGTTGGAGCCTCTTCTCCTTTGTTCTCTCGGCTGTGGCCGTGGCCCAGCCCCTCGAACACACACACACACGAGGAGTCCCACCGGTCAGGACGGGGCCACCACCCACCATCCACACAGCTGGGTGGTGACGCCTCACAGGCTCTCTGGCCCTACAAGACTGGCTGGGGGAGGTTTCCTTGGTCACCCCCAGTGCTGCCTGGGCCCATACCCAAGTCCTCAGCCAGGTCCCCATGCTAGAACCTACAATGGCTTCTCTCAGCAGACCCGTCCAGAGGTGGCGGCTGGGCGTGAACCAGCTGGGGGGACAGGAAGGTGTCCAGGCCTGGTACTTGGGTCTGTGGCAGGGGCTGGGAGCAGGGAGACTGAGGTCAAGGCACTGTGGTCGGTCAGGGCAGGGTCAAGGGGAGCCGGCCGGGGACCTGCACAGACATGTCCTTGGCACAGGGAACCGTGCCTCAGGGAGCCCCACTGGGGAGAGTGGGATGGACGCTCAGGGAGAGGTGCTGGGGCCTCAGGACCGAGGCGCCCCCAGGGCCACGGGCTGGGCAGAGGCCCCACCCCACCATGGCTGGAAGAGGAGGTGGCTCTGGTGGGCGTGTTTATTCAGGGCTGCGCCTGCCCTGTGCACCCACCCTGTGCGCCTGCTCTGGGGCTGTGCGTCTTCACCTCCCACCCGGCGCTCCTGGTGATCCGTGATTAAACTTGGCTCCGGTTGCTCAGGGCCACGTCGACGCTCCTGCGGGCCGCCTGGCCCCGTGGACCCTGCACAGGGCTATCCCCTGCCCTGGTGTGTGCACGAGGGATGGGGATGTGCATGGGGGTCTCGCAAGGGGCAGAGGGGGTGGGAAGCAGTTACTGAAAAACAGATTCATTTTTCTTCAGCATTTTACTGAGGTTAAGTGTATTACCACGTTGGGTCAGTTCCAGAATTCAAATTAAAAGCATAAATAAAGACACATTTTGTTTCCATCTCAAGCTCTCCCCACCCGCTGGGCCCCAGGGAGGTGAGGTCACTGCAGCCTTGATTACGGGAAGGTCCCTGGGGCTGGGCGAAGCTCCTCTTTCCGGGGCCTGCTGGCCATTGGTGGGGCAAGGGGTGGGGGGGTTGGGGGGCCGGTGAGCAAACCGGGTGCAAACTAGGGAGTCGCCGGGACACCGTGGGTCAGGGAGGCAGAGTGGTCTGGGCCGCACAAGCAAGCCCCAGCGTCCCCATGCAGCCCTGGGGCCGTCGCCCAGCTCCAGGGGGCTGGGCCGCAGTCACACACACACCTTCCAGGAGCCCCTGTCTGCCTCGAGCTCTCTGCACCTGTGTCCCCCCCGACCCAGAGCCTTGCCACAGGGCTTCCAAGGGGCAAGTGTAAGGTAGAGACGGGGCATCTAGGAGAGGAGGAGAGCCCCGCGCCCCAACAGGAGCTGGGATGAGTTTCTGGCCTCCTGCCCCACCCACTGCCTTCTGCCCACTGAGGGCCACCGGCGGGAGAGTGGGAAGGGAGGGCCACCTCTGTGTGCATCCCTGTGCCTTGCACGTGGTGTCCCCATCTGAAACCGCCTTGTCCCTCATCGGCAGCCATCAGATTCCTTCTCCATCGTCCTCGCCCCAGGGAGGCCACGTCCTCCTCTGGCTGTCAGGGCTTCCGTACCGGCTCCCTGAGCCCTCAGTCAGGGCCCCAAGAGCAGGGTATGCGTGGCTCTTCTCAGGCTCCCCCTCCCCGGCACTCCTGAAGCCCCCGGCTGGAAGAAGCTCCAGGACTGTGGCTCCCGCCCCAAGGCAGGCCAGACCCCCCGCCCCTAGGGCCAGGCTAGCCTCCCCTGAGACGAGGTGGTGAGGGCCGTGGTGCCTCGGCAGGGATGTTAGCATGGAGGGCAGCGGGCGGCTGGTCAGCACTGGCCTCCACATGGGGATCTGTGGCTGATTGGGCCTGGGTACCCTTGTCCCAGCAGCCTTGGGAAACGGCAGCTACCTCAGTGAAGCCCCCCCCCACGCCTTGCCCAGCTGCCACGACAGCCAGGCCTGGCCAGGAGTCCACATCCATCCCACTGGGTGCATGTGGGCCCCCCAGGCAGGTGGTGTGAGAGGTCAGGCCCACCACAAACACCTTGGCCTGGGGTTCCCCTGAAGGGTTCCTCCATCTCCCTGTCGAGGCTGGACGAGGCTCTGCTTCTGCTTACCAGCCGCCCCCTCCCTGCCCTGCTCTGCAGGGGGCAGGGGGGCACAGCCCAACGCCCTGTGCATCTACGTGGGCATGGGGAGGGCCGCGGGCAGAGGGAAGGCAGGGCCGGGGCTGGGGTACCGTGGGCCCCCACCAGGTGACCGTGAGCACCTCCCCAGCAACCGTGGGCCTCTGGGCCTTCTGTGACAGGACAGCCTGTAGATCCTTGAGCAAAACCAGCCCCGTGTGCGTTAATTAGAATTTCCATGTCTCCAACTTTCTCCTGGACCCTGCGGAGTCTCATGCCAAAACGCTCAAGTGTCTCTCTTCCAGCAAGGCCGCTGCGGCCTGGCTTTCGTCCACATCACTACTAATGTCTCCTGAATTCTGCGTTTGTCAGTGAGGCCATGGCCAGCCCCATGCCTTCTGGAAACGGGGGCAAATGTCACAAGGCTCGGCCCTGCGCTCAGCTCTGTGGACTAGCTCTCTGGATGGGACCAGCTCAGCTGGGGATGTTTTGGGGACCCTGGAGCCAGCTGCAAATGACTCCCATGGACCGCAGAGATGCCAGGCACTGCACCTCTTCGAGCAGCCATGCTCCTTGCTTTATTTCTCGCCCTGCAAACTTTGGTGGGAAAGGATGAAAAAGCCACTTCGGGGCTAGCGTCCAGGGGGATGAAGGAGGGGGCTTGCCAGGAACAGATGAGACCAGTTTGTCTTTTCCAGACCGGTGTCCTGTCTTCTTTGGAGCTCCAGACCACCTCTGTCTGCACGAGGTGCCAAGGAAGCCCCGTGGGAGCCCGCCCGGGAGTGCTGTGCAGGGCTGCGTGAGTCACAGGCCCCGTCAGAGCCTCCCAGCCCCAGCCAGCTCCAACCCGTCTCTGAAATGCACGGGGGGATTAAATGTTCTCCTAATTAAATTAAAAGCGAGGCGGAGTGGCTCAGTGGGAAAGAGACGGGACTGGGAATCAGATGCCCTCAATCTGGCTCTCAGCCTGCACCGGCCCAGCTGCAGGCCGGCCCCGGAGGCCCCCTAACCTCTGGGAGCCTCACTTCCTCCATCTGAGCACGTGAGGAGAATGCAGCCGGCCTCCTGAGGCCAGCGCTCCGGGCAGTGGGCCCTCGGTCCAGGTAGAAGGCCCGGAGGAGAGCAGGAGGCCTCTTACTTCCTCGGCGGCCATGACAGTAACTCCTGGTCCGGGGGCGCCCCAGTGGCTGGGCTCAGGGCTCTCCACGGCAGGTCTTGGGCGAGGCTGGCCGGCACCTGGCAGGCAATGTTGGCGGGTGTGAGGGACAGCTTCACAGATGGCGCTGGGGTTGCCACGGAGACATTTCTGGTGGTCGCGGGTCCCCCGCAGGCCCAAACCTAGAAGGTGAGGCTGAGCCCGAGGGCAGCGTGGTCAGGAGGCCTGAGTGGGAGGTCAGGCCTGGCCGCTCTCCAGGCCTGGGTTGTCCAGCTCTCAAGTTAGGCCCAGAGAGGTCCGAACTTGCATACAGGGTGCTTCCAACGTTCCAGTTGAGGGATGACGCACACACACGAGCGCACAGATCTCGAGAGCACTTGGTACGTCTCAGCACGGGCCACATATAACTAGCACCCAGACAGAGGGGTCCTGGGGAAGCCGCTGTGTGCCCACTTCCGGTCACGCCTTTGCCCGGTCACCGCCGTCTCGGCTTCTGGCAGCAGGACTCGGCGTTGCCTGTTCTTGAACCCTCTATAGACAGATGCCCCCGGCAGCACACCTGTGTGTCCGTCTGGCTTCCCGGGAGACATGCCCACGTGGCTGTGCAGAGCAGCGCTTCACGCGCTCCGGGTGGCTGGCCCGCCACCGTGTGAACGGCCTACACTTTGTTTATCCGTTCTATTGTCGACCGCTTCCAGCACCGGGTTGTTAACATTAGTGCTAAGAATATCCTGTGCAGGCTCTCTGGCGAACATACAGGCTGCGTTTCCGGCGCGCGTCTGCCTAGGTGTGGGGCCGCCGGGCCGCTGGATGGGCGCACTTACTGCCCCTAAGTCCTGCCGAGCAGCGTCCCCGTGGGCGCGGCCGCTCTGCCCCCGCCGCCCGTGCCCGGGGCCTCCCCGCACCCGGTCCTCCTGCTGCGCTCCCTCTCGGCCTGGCCGGGGCGGGATCTGGCGGCGGCGGATCGGGATCTTCGTCCACAGGAACCCGACGGCCCAGGCAGCTGAGCCCCTCCCCGTGTTGCTACTTGGTTGGATATTGTCCTTTGTAAAAATGCTCGTGACTTCTTTTCTTACTGATGTACACTTGTTCTTTCTGTCTGCCTTCCCGTGTCCTGGCGAGGGCTTGCGAGGGGCAGAAACGATCGTGCTCCCACGTGCCCACACACACACGCGTGCTTCCCTAGCACAGAACCACCGGCTCCCCCACAGCGGGCCGTTCCTCCCGAGAGGGGCGTCTTTTGACGAACAGGAGAACTTTAAGTGAACTCTTAATGTGATCCAGTTAATCAAACATTTCCTTTCTGGATAGTGCTGTTTGTATCCTATTAAAGAAGCTTTGACTACTCCAAGGTCATAAAGATATTCTGGTTTTTTAAAGCTTTATTAGCTCACCTTTCACATGTAGATCCGTGGTCCATCTGGAATCGATTTTTGCATCCAATGTGAGGCTGAGGTCAAGGTACATTTTCTCCCCCTTGGTTATGCAGGCTGGCTCAGCACCCTTCATGGAGAAGGCCGACCTCCCTCCGCCGTCCTGCCAGCTCCCCACCATCCCACTCCAGCCCACGGTCCACACGTAGCTCTGCTTCGTTCCACTGCTCAGACTGTGTCCTTTCTGCCAGGGCCTTGCTTCCTTGCGACTGGTGTTTGATAACAGGTCCGGACAGCCGGATGAGAAGGCTCTGGCCAGGTCCCCTGCCTCGCAACTGGCCTGTCTCTGTGGGGTCCACCTCTGCCCCCACGGCCAGCGTCCACAGAAAGCCTCCTCTCCCTAGATGAGGATGGGGACAGTGAATGTCTTCACAACAGTGGGTCAATAGTGGGTCTTGGTAGCCGTGGCCTCCCCACGCCCCCCGCGTTCCTTACTGTGTCCTGTAGGCTTCAGTGCCATGGTCGTGTGCGGCTGATCTGACACTTAGCCTCATCCGCTGATGCTCCAGTGTTCGCCAAGCCCATGGACACGCTCTTCCTGGGAACCCTGGCCGGCGTGGATCCACCCGTCTGGCCTGGAGAGCGCTGGGGTGGTCAGCTCGCCTTTCCGAGCCTTGGCGTTCTCTCATGGATCCCGGAAATGGGCCTGGCGGTGCAGCAGTGAGCCCTTGAGGTTGTGGGGTCGGGGGTCTGGCCCTGCACCTAATTCGAGAACTGTGTTAGCCGATAGAACTGTTAGCCGGTAGGAGACAGCACCTTGGTAGGGGAGACCCCATGGGCACATCCCTTACTTGACCTGAGAGCTTCTGGAAGCCCCCGGTCACAGGTCTCCATGGGATGCGGATGGGGCGTGTGTGCAGCCTGGAGGTCCTGTCCTTCACAAGATCTCCCCATGCGGAGGCCAGTGCTGACCAGGCCCCCCGGGGTGGTGCGGGGAGAGACCTGGGCCCCTCTGCCCTGCTCTTCACATGCCCAACGTGCATCTGCCATCGTTCTCAACCCGTCAGGCCTACCTGCCAAGGCAGCATGGCCTCCAGCAGAGCGAGGGGCGGCGTGGGCCAGACATCCTGCCTACCCTTGGCCCCGTGCGCGGCAGGGGATGGAGGCGCTGACGTAGCCCCGTTATCCGGGGCAGCTCCCCGGGCGGCGTAGCCGGGGCGGCCGTGTTCACAGGCTCGCTGGCCGCCAGGTGCTCCCGAGAGGCTGCATGTGTGTGTCAGGTTTGGGAGGGGGCTGGGACACACAGCTCGTGTCGTGAGGGGTCCGTGCTGCACAGAAGGGCCAGGCCTTGCCTGGTCCCCCGTGAGGCAGGGGCAGAGCCGGGGCTCAGTCCCAGATGCACCGTCTCCCGGGGGGCCCGGGGCAGTGAGGGGGAAGTCAGGCTGGCTCCCGGAGGGCGGGCGGGCGGGCAGGGGGCAGGGAGGTCACCAGCCAGCCGAGGCAAAGGGGCCTGGCATCTGGTTTGGGTCTGTGCCTCCCAAAGTGTTTCTGTGGCCCGTCAGCAGGAGAGGACAGTGCGCGGATGGACACTCTGCTTTGGTTGAGGGGCTCTTTGTGGCCACCTTCTCCAAGAATTCGGCACGTTCGGTCTCTGCACACACCCTGGACCTGGCGCCACCGCGCGCGGAGTGCGAGGGGCCTCGCAACCGGCAGGCCGCTCGGGGGGCCCCCAGCTCCCCTGGGAGGCTGACCGGCTTGTGCAGGACTCAGAGCGGCAGGCCGAGCTTCCTGGCTTCTAGGGGTGACCCAGAGCCCCCGGCCGGGCGGTCGTCCTCTACATGTGCTAGGCCTCTTGGGACCAGGCGGGTGTCCTGGGCTCAGGCCACCCCTTAGGTGCTGGTCCTTGGCAGTGACTGGCTCCAGGGCGGAGGTCTGACGGTTCAGTCTGTCGGGTCTGGCTGGCCCACGGGAGGCCTGGGGCGCCATCTGGGAAGGGGAAGGAAAAGAGGCAGAGGCAGAGGGAGACCCGAGTCCGGCCTCAGAGGCTGGCGTCCCCGGCGTCCCTGTCGGCCCCACACCCTTACCCCGAGCCCGCATCTGCTTTGATCATCACAGCAGCCCTAGGGGCTCCCTTTAAAGCCTGTGTTGGGGAGCAGCCTGGACAGGAGCGGGGACACCCTCCGTGTGCGCCCAGAACTGCTCCCACTTCAGTGGGCTCGAGCCACACACAGCTCTGGAAACCTTGTTTTTTAGGGGCAATTGAAGGGATTTCCTACCTGATCTGTCTTCTGGAACTGAACCATCATACAAGATCAGACTAGGCTGCTAGTAACACTTGCCACGACACTGTCCTCCGCCGCCCTGCTAGGGAAACCGAGGCAGAGGGTGGGGTGACGTCACAGGCAGTAGAGGACATGTGGAAGACGGTGGGAGGAAGGCTGTTCTGAGAGACAGCGCTCAGGGCCCTTCCCCCTGCCTTCGACGCGGCCCCTGGAGCGGAGGTGGGCAGCGCCCGGCAGCCAACCCCGGGGCCGCCGGCTTCATTCCTCTGGCAGCCGGGCGCTGCATCTAGGGTATAAAGTGCAAGGCGAGGTCACGCTGGGACCTTTGGCTTCAAGCCTGTGAACCTGCTCTAGGCTTGTCTCCCGGGCCCTGCCCGGGCTGCGATGGGGCCCCCTGTCATCCACTCCCCGGCCGGGATCCAGCAGCCACCCTCGGGCCCGGGGGCGCCCCTCCTGCCTTCCCCTCCTCTTGGGCCTTTCGGCCTTGGTCTTGTGGTTGTGTTGTCCTTAGGTTCTGGATTTGTCAAGTCAAATGGAATATTCTCCCAGTTTAAAACACTGGAATGCTTTTTTTTTCTGCTTTTCTTCTTGAACTGCCCCGTGGAACCCCCGGCCGAGTGGGTGGGCTCCAGGTGGGAGCTCACGGGGGCCTGGCTGCGAGGCGAGGCCGCTGCAGGAGCAGGGGGGCAGACTCACGAGGTGGGACAGCCTTAGGTGGAGCGACGCCCCAGAAAACGGGCTCCGGGCGTGATTGAGCTCAGGCCGGTGGGTGTGTGTAGGGACTGGGGTGGGGCCATCCGCAGAGGTTCAGAGGACTTCACTGGAGTGTCCTCCCCAGTGACCCCCACAGCCCACAGCAGCTCCCTGCTTACAGCTCTCCACCGCCCACCCCTGTCCTGCACTGGAAATGGGCTGCATCAGATCAGGGGCCGGCGTTTGGGATGGGAAGGTATCTCTGTAGGTGTTGGGAGATGGACAGCCTAGGAAGTGGGGGCCCCAACACCAGAGATGAGGGGACCCTGCCCAGAGGCCACGCCAGCCACTGACAGCTGGGGCCAGGCCCTGGGGCTCCTGACTCCGAATCCCATGCTCCTTTGCGTTTCCAGCGGGGGCTATCTGCTCTAGGGGGACCTGCACTGCACCCCACAGCAGGCCCCGGTCCCCTGGCTACTAGGATAGCAGCAGGAGCACGTCCTCGAGGCCCCAGTCATGACCGTGGCCTGCTCCTTAGCCTGCTGTTTCTCGCACGCCAGGCCCTCCCCCAGGGATACAGGAAGAGTGTCGCCGCAGCTAAGACCACTGCGGGCCATGCTTGGAAGGAGGGGCTGGTAGGGTCACGGCATTACATAAACACTGAACTGCAAGGTCTGAGCTGGCCAGAAGGGACAGTGAAGGTGGCCTCTCAGGTCACGGCAGGACCTCACGGCACTCAGCCAGAGACCCCGGTGGGCAAGAGCAGGGCAAGGGTGCCGCCACCCCCCAGCTCAGGAGGATCAGAGCAGCCCCGAGCAAGGACAGGAGCCCAAGCAGAGACCCCAGGCCCGGGTGGCAAAGCCGCAGCCTCCTCCCCAGGCAGAAAGGCCAGGCCCCGGGAGCCCCCGCTTCCTGTACCAGGCCTCCCTGGGCACTGAGCACCTGAGAAGCCATGAGTGCTCCTGCCCATCTCGGTCCTCATTGACTCCGATGACCTGCAGGAGGATCACACTTCCCACCTGCTGCTCCCTGGCCACGCAGGTGGCAAGGTCCCAGTGACTGGGGTCAAAGAGAAGCTAAGCGTGACCAGCCTGTCCACCGTGTGTGGCTGATCATGGACTTGTCTCATTTACTGGGCTGGTGTTGGTCTCTGCCTGTAAATGTTTAACTCCCAAGGATGCCAGATCTCAGGGCTTGAAGGCCCGGCCTGGATGGGGACAGTGCTTCTTCCTGGTGTGTGGGGGTCGTCTGCAGCCAGGAGGGTGCAGGTGGGCTATGAAGAGGGACTTCCTGCAGGGAGCTCGGCCCCGGGGGGTGCTGCTCGGGGAGTAAGTACTGTCTTCTCCCACCATAGCTGAGCGGAGACCACGGGTGGGATGCCCAGCCCTGAGGGCCCCTCGGTGGTTTCCGGCTGCCTTGGGCCTGGGGTGCGGCCCCCTCACTTGTACTTGGTGGCTGCCCCATGAGGGCCTGGCCTCGGTCTCCCCGCTGGTGGGGAGGGAGGTGTAGAAGCTGGGTTGTGGGGCCACCCAGTGTGGGCTCAGGAAGGGAAGGAATGTGACTGAGGCCGGGTGTGGCTGAGGCGAGCGCAGCCAGTTGTGGGTTTTGCTTGGGGCCCAGATAGACGTGAGCAGAGATGGAGGCCCCTCTCTCTCGGCCCCCACCACACACACTAGGACCTTTCTTCAGTGTGTGGCTGTGGAGCTGGAGGCCAAGGACACCCTCTGGAAATCTGAATTCCATTCGCTCTTGGCAGAGAGCAGCTTCCTGCTTGGGGAAGGTGTGCGTGTGCGCGCGTGTGCACATACGACCACGGGGGGCTGACAGCGGGAGGGGCACGCGGGGGGCGGGGTGTCTGACGGGACGTGTAAGGTGACCCCCGTGTTTCCCGGCACTGGATGGCACTTGCAAAGCCTGTCCCGAGGAGTTAAGACAGATACCTGGAGTGAATGAATCAGAAACGTGCGGGCTGCGTGGCCTCTGAAATAATCTCTGGCTTAAAACAGTCATGGCTAAACATGCCTTTGAATTTGAAAGCCAGGACTTTTTGCAAAATAATTCAAAAAGTTTGTTGAACCTTAAACCTTCCCTGACGATTCCTTCCTTCTGAAGTTAACTCGTTAAAGTTGCTCCAATCCCAGCCTGGTGCCAGACCAGCTTCCTGGAAGCCCTCGCCAACTGCTGGCCTTTGGAAAGGCTTGTCACCCTAATAGCTGTAAAAAAAAAAAAAAAAAATCGCTCATTGGGCACCTTGGCTGCAGCGTCTGAAAAGTCCTTTGTGTTCGCTCCAGCTGCAGAGTTTTCCAGGCCTCGCTTGTGGGGCTGACTGGAGCTGTTTCTCTCCGTTTCCTCTTACAGTGGCGGGTGCTGGGCTGACTTCTTCCCGCCCAGCCTCCCCACGCCCAGGTGGGGGACGGGGATGCCCAGGGCAGAGCCCCTGCAGAGGCCGGACAGGCGTGGACCGGTCCCGAGTGGGTCAGCAGCCTCATCTTCCCCTCCGCCACCCGCCCCCCGCCCCAGTGGGGGCAGCGCCCCGCTGAGGAGCGCCCAGGGCCCCCTCCCGGGTCAACATTGTGTCACTTCCCCAGAGGGCGCAGGTTCCAAGCAGCGCCCGGGCAGTGCCATTTCAGAAGCGGAGATCACTTGCTCCTCCCCAAAGCCAGGTTTTGGCAAAATAAAAAAGCACAGTGGTGAGATAGGGTCCACGTTCCAGCCTGTTGTTGTTGTTTCTTTTTTTTTTAAGTTTAAAACGTGAATATGCGTTAGGAAATACTGAAATGAACCCAGCTGTGGGGCAGATCAATTGAAAAATACGTTGTGTTGTCGTCATTGCTGCGTGAATCAAAATCAAAGATTACCTGAAGATGGAAACGAGTTACCTAAAAACTCAAGTATTTTCGTGGGACGCAGCGGTCAGAACATGCCATACACGTACACGCTGGTTTCTTGAAAGAATCGCTCCTCTCCGAACCCCGTAGTGACAGCGCATGCAGCAGCTCATTTCCTAGGAGAGCCTGTTGGTCTGCAGAGGGGTGGAGGGCACCCCTTCCCACTGGAGTGGGGGTGGGCTCCCTGGGAGCCTGCCCAGGGTCTGCTCTCGCTCTGGTTCTGCCTTCCGCTGTCAAAAACCTCTTTGTGCTGGAGCAGCCCCTGTTCCTCGGAGTGACATGAACCAGAGCCCACAGCACCATGCGGTGGAGCTGCCTCTCGCCAGCCGCCCCAGCCCCCGGTGGAGGCTGCCCGTTCACAGCCTGGCAGAGCGTCCGCATGCTCTGCGGCGCCCCGTGCTTTACCTCCTGCGATCTTGCGCAACAAGTAATCATAATATTAAAGTAGGCTTTACACACACGCGGCAAAACAAATTCAGAGCACAGAGGGGGTTATGGTGAAAACATCAGGCTGTCCCCACCCCAACCCCGGATTCCTGTGTTTCCTTCCCTAAAGGTTAGCACTGTTGGCGGTTTCCGATCTATTTCTCCCCCGTGTTTTATACAAGCAAGTGTGTCTCTGCGCCTCTCCTTACACGGACAACGTTTTCACACGAGCCGTCACATGGCGTGCGTGTCTGTCTGTGGTTTCCCTTTTTGGAGCTAATGTACAGGTACGCCGCACTTCTTTTTGAGCTGCCCACATGAGCTTGATCTACACAGCGCAGCGCCTCCGAGAAGCACTTTTATTAAGTGTTGCGTGGGCGCGCACGCACTGGGGACAGCTCCGCGCGGTGGGCGTCAGGTGCTGCTTTTTCAAGGGCCGGCTTCCAGGATCCGTGCGCGTGCGTGTCCACGGCTCTCAGCCCACCGCACGGGGCTTCCCTCACGTGGGGCTGTGCTTGTGGGGGCTCTAGGCTTTATGGCATCGGTTCCGTTTCCAGGGAACACGGGCGCCCATCCTGCCCGAAAAGAGGCACGTGGATGGGCGGCGGGGGGCGGTCAGCAAGCTTCCCATCCTCGGATGCAGGGGTGGGCCGCTTAGTGAGGCCTGAGGGCGACATGACTCGACTCCAGCTCGCAGGACGGGGCCAGCATGGACACACACAATGACCCCAAGAGAACGGAGCCCTGGCCAGCGAGCCGTGCTGCGCTCCCTCTCCGCGGGCGTAGTGCCGTGAGGAGACCTTTCAGCAGTCCCTGAGCGACTCCACTCACTTCTTGGTGAGCACGCGGCCGCAGTGGGCACTGCTCAAAGGCAAGATGCCTGGGTGTTCTGGAGATGGGTCTATATTAAGGCATCGAGCGCATCTCCTTCTTATTAACAGCTGCAGAGCATTCCATTGTCCCATGAGTATGGAACAAGTCCCCTATTGATAGATGTATAGCGCAGCTAAAGACAGCCATTAACCATTCAGATATTCACTAAGGAACTGCCCCATTATGAAATTAGTCCGTCCCTCCCCACTGAACACTATTGTGTCGTTCCCCCCCCACCCCCACTTATCCCTGCTCCAACTCTGTAGATGGAGTCTCTTACCAAACAAGGACGATACAAAGTGAATCAATTATGGAGAAGAACTGTCAATCTTGCCAAGATGTGAGATTTCTTGAAGTTAAGGGAAGTGAGACTGAAGACCCCACCAGAGATTAGGCAGAGTTAAACCAGTTACCAGGTGAAGAGAAAATCAAGGCTGGTGCCTAGGCGAGCAGCTCAGAGCAGAGCGAATGAAGTAGTAAACCAGAGGGTGGCCCCTGGGCGCAGCGGCAAAGCCCGCCTTTCTGCAAAAAACGAGCCTTTCCCCGGAAACACTGCCGAAGGCCCGGATGCAGTGACAGGTGCCCACAGGGGTCACGTGATGGTCCACAAATGCGCGCAGAACCATCTCCGCTCTTTCCGAAATGAGCAGGTGTCTGCAATTAAAACGGCTTCTCCTAAGACAGTCTTATTTCACAGCTAGTATCGTCGTTTTTCAAGGAAACCTCCCAGTCGGATCCGTGTTTCATGTAATTTTGGTCTCCATTTTAAGTGGATTCACTTCCAAACGTCCATTTTCCCCATTTGCACGTTTCCACAGATCCTGCCAAATGGCGGCTGCACCTGCTCCCGTGGAAGGGGCTCCGTGCATCCCTGTGCCCGTGGAAGGGACTCCATGCATTCCTGTGCCCGTGGAAGGGACCCCGTGCATCCCTGTGCCCGTGGAAGGGGCCTCATGCGTCTTGGCGCCCGTGAAAGGGGCCCCGTGCGTCCCTGTGCCCGTGGAAGGGGCTCCGTGCGTCCCTGTGCCCATGGAAGGGGCTCCGTACGTCCCTGTGGAAGGGACCCCGTGTGTCCCTGTGCCCGTGGAAGGGGCCTCATGTGTCTTTGCGCCCGCGAAAGGGGCCCCGTGCGTCCCTGTGCCCGTGGAAGGGGCCTCATGTGTCTTTGCGCCCGTGAAAGGGGCCCCGTGCGTCCCTGTGCCCGTGGAAGGGGCTCCGTACGTCCCTGTGGAAGGGACCCCGTGCGTCCCTGCGCCCGTGAGAGCGGCCCCGTGCGCCCATGACCATGAGTGTGGCCCGGTGTGTCCTGTGCCCGCACCCACACCGTCCCCAGCAGACCAGTGGTCCCGGCTTTTATTTCCATTCATCTGACGGATGAGAAATGCTTGCTGGAGTTCTGATGTACATTTCTTTTATTATGAATGAGGGCTTTATCTTTTCAAATAACTAATAGCGTTTCTTTTTGTTTTGTGTTCCATTTTTCTATACTCTTCTCTTTTTAAGACCTCCTCTTCCTGATTTATAGGAAGTCAACGTGTGTCAAAAATATTTTACCTCAATTTTTCTTTGGTCTTTTAGCTTCTAGAATATTTTTCTGCTGGTGGGAATTTTAAATTTTGACATGAACTTCGGCAGTTTTTTGTGACTTAGGGTCGGTCCTAGCTGTACATTTTGAGAAAACTTCTTCGCTCTGAGATTGTTTTAATAGATTCTCCCCTGATTTTTTCTGTCATTCTTATTTCACCTTTTTACACATAAATAGTGTTTCATTTGGGTTTGGTGTAAGAAATCCTTAAATGCAGTGTATTTTCTGTGGTCTAACTAGTTGTCCCAACTCAAGTCACTCGAGCGCATCACCTTCTCTCCACTGACTTCCCTGCTGCCTTGATCACATTTCAGACTCTCCCGTCATCTGTGTCTGCTTGTAGACAGGCTTCTGGATGGCCGACGGGCCTGGGGATAGGCCAGGCGTGGTGGTCTGACTTGGGAACTTTACGATGCACTTATCAGTGGAGCAGGGCCTCCCCCGTCCCTATTACTGGAAAGCCACCTGGCGCAGCCAACCAGGGAATCCACAGCATGGCCTCAGATCAAAACGTTCTTCAGATGTAGACACAGGATTAGCTCTGGAGTTGACGGGAAGCTGAGTGTTTGGGGCCGAGTCCTCGTCTGGGTAACTAGGAATGTCAGGGAGCTGACAGGAGTGTGTGCTTCTCCCCGGGCTTGCTGGCATGGCAGAGTCTGGCCCGGCAGAGGGGTCGCGGGTCTGACCCAGGGGCTCTTCCCACCCATGTAAGGTCCCGTGTGCTCCAGGGCATTTTAGGAAACATGCATTCAGTAACTCAGCAGAGAACAAGAAATGAAAATGGGCCTAATTCAAGGAGAAAGCTGTAGTGAGAAAAATCTAGAACATGCAGCCAGCCCCACCCCCACACAGTGGCCGTAAGGAAAACCCTGACCCCATCAAGCCTGCCGGCTGGGGTGGTATTACAACCAGTGCAGGTCAGCACGGCTCCGCGTACCCCCCGGAAAGCAGCCAGTGTCTCCTTGTCTGCTGGGCTCCCTGGCCCAGTGCGGCCTTTCCTGCCTTGTCCTTATGGAACCAGCCCAGAGAAAGGCTGCCCCCGGTCCCTTGCCCCCTGCCTGGCATTCTCCTTTACTGACTCGGGAACAAAAGTCATGCTTACGGCCAGATCTGGAGCAACACCCCAAGTTTAAACCCCGACTGCCCTGCTCCCTACTTGCTGGACCTTGAGTGAGGCATCTGGCTGGGGTCTCAGTCCCCATCTGTGAAATGGGGATGACAAGAAAGTATGCCTCCCGGAGGGCTGCTGGGAAGATTGAAGGGACCCCTGCATGAAGCGCAGAGACCGGCACCCACTCGCAGGAAGGCTCCCAGGCTGGCCAAAGCCAGTGTGCGCCTTCACCACCTTTACCGAGCTGGGTGCCTGACCAGGCCTCCGGGGAGGGAGTCTGAACCAGGAGGCTCGGCTTTGGAAAGAAATGCAGTGCGTGCTCATGAGACTATCTAGGATGACGGGCACTCTCTAAAATCCACAGCTTTTCTGGACCCGGAGTGCGGGGGTCAGGCTGCCTCCAAAGAGCTCCAGATGATGCCTTTTCAGAATTTTACAGACTTTGGCTTCGGCGTGTCTGATTAAAAAAAAAAAAAAAAAAAAAAGCATGTGCACGTGTGTGTGACCCTCTACATTCTCTTGGTATTGCCCATGGAAGCTGCGATCGATTTAGATTAACTTAGAATTATCTTTTTTATAAAAACAGCCTTTCCAGCCACACAGAGGAGAGGTTTATCCAAATGTTCAAAAGAGCTGTAATGTCTCTCGATATCTTTTAGCCCTTTGTGTGGATTTTGTACGTTTTAAAATTCATTATTGGGTATTTTTAGGACTGTTGATTTTTTTAGTATACGGATCATGATTTTTTTAATTAAACTTTTTATTTTGAGATAATTGCCGATTCACATGCAGTTGCAAGAAATAATCGATGCCATGTGTCCTTTACCCACTCTGCCCCCACAGGGACATCTCGCAAACTGTAGGCTAAGGTCGCTGGCAGGATACGACACTGACACACTGGTGCTCCTGTCACCCGCACGGTCCCTCATGTCACCGCTTAGAGCCACACACACGCCCTCCCACCCCCCCATGTCCTCAGCCCCCGGCAACCACCCGTCTGTTCTGCATTTCCGGTCTGTCCTGACGTGAATGCTCTATAAATGGGTCTGCACACTATGGGACCTTCTGAAATGGACTCGCGCTCGACGCAGTTCCCTGGGGACCCTCCCAGGCTGCCCAGTGTCCCCTCGTGTTCTTGGCACGACACTGCTCAGGGTGGGATTTTCAGAGCCGATTTTTCAGCTGGGTTTTTGGGTTATCGTAGATGAAGGAGGTGTGTGCTCCTGTGCTGGGCCCGCCTTGCCAGGCGTGGACAATCCGTGGCACTTTGGGCTGCATTAAGGTGGCTCTGGAGGGCTCCATCAAGAATGTGCTTACTTTATTTATTTATTTTTTTTAAAGATTTTATTTATCTATTTGAGACAGAGAGAATGAGAGACAGAGAGCATGAGAGGGAGGAGGGTCAGAGGGAGAAGCAGACTCCCTGCCGAGCAGGGAGCCCGATGCGGGACTCGATCCCGGGACTCCAGGATCATGACCTGAGCCGAAGGCAGTCGCTCAGCCAACTGAGCCACCCAGGCGCCCCAAGAATGTGCTTACTTTAAACGAGATGCTCAAAACAAAAGTTCCTGTGAGACATTATGTTTTGCTTTTCGTTTCCTTTTTTAAGCTACTTGATTGAGGTGGGATTGACCTACCAAATCTATACGTAAGTAATGTGTGCGGCATGAGGAGCCTGGGGACAAGCACATGCCCATGAGACCAACACTGCAATCTCGGCCACAAACCACCCCTTAGCCCCAAAAGCCCCCGCTCGCCCTCTCTATCACTGGCATTAGTATTATTTTAGAAGGGCGCTTCCCGCCAAACCTGCCCTCCCCACAGGCTGTGAAGGACACCGCGCAGTGTTGTTCACTGGGGGCCCCCGTGCCGGACCCGCTCGCCCCGCGGGGCTGACGCTCTGCAGCCCCCGCCTCGCCCGCGCCGCCACCCAGCCCTCCCGCTTCCAGCAGCCTGACGGCTCTGGACCCTTCGTGTAACTGGTACCATGCACTGTGTCCTCCCGCGTCTGGCTTATTTCAATGTCCTCCACATTCACCCATGTTGTCACAAATGGCAGGATTTCCTTCTTGTGAGAAAATTCTTGGACAACAGTTCTATTTCTGAATGCTAGCAGGACGCAGAAAGAAAGTCCTTTTATATCGTTGACGTTTGATGAAGAGTGGGATGGGAGGAAGCAAGTGAGCTCCCTGTGGGATAGAAGCAGGGGTTCAGGGAGCCGTGAGGAGGGGCTGGGCAGCCCGGGGGCCATCCTGGCGGGGCTGAGAGGATTTCCCAGGACTTCCTGTCTCCCCACCAGCCCACCCAGTTCTGTCTGCCTCTCTCCCAGCAGCTATGTGACCCCTAGTCAAGCTCCCTGCTCACCCCCCGAGACAGGATGGTTCTTGGAGCTGGGGTGACTGCAGCAAAGATTGGGGATCCCCATGAAAGTTCTAGGGGGAGGGGTGGCATCAGCTGACCTTCCTGGCCTCAGGCTCCCTTGATGGAAAATGGGGCTTTGTAAAGGCCCCAACCTGGTCTGGGCTGGGCCAACCCCTGAAGCCTGGAAGGAACTTGCCTTTCGCTCCTCTGGAGGTTTCTAACCGTACCCCACTCACCCCGACCTTCACACACACACACTCGACTAAGGGCAAGGGGGCAGGTCCAGTCTGGGACTCTGGCAGGCCCCCCAGGGCTGGTTCGTGCAGGGCCCAGGCTCTCAGAGCTGAGGGATATAGAAGATTCGGAGCAGCACCCTGCAGAGAGGTGGAGGAGGGGCTGCCCCCTCGCCCCGGGCGTCTCTTCTTCCATGCAGGAAGGGGTGCGTGAGCACCCCAGGCCCTGTGCAGGCCCTGGGGGCCAGCAGGAGCTGGGCAGGGGCAGTGCCCACTCTCTCCGAGGGCCTGGTCTGCGCTCCCTGGGCATCCAGGTGCTCCCAAGGAAGCCCGGCACTGCTGTTTGGGCAAAGGGAAAACTCACCAGCCCTGCACACGCTTTGAGCTAAAGAATAATCTCCAAAGAATCAGAGTACTGTACTTCCCCTCAGCCAGGCCCTGGGCTAAGCGCTTTATAAACACGATTTCACTAATCTACACATCAGGGCAGCTTTTGACGTAAGAATATTATCACTCTTGTTTTATATATAATCAACCTGAGGCTTGAAAGGTTAAGTCTAGGGTCCCAGGGTCACCAAGCTCGTAGTGACCCTGGGCGGTAGATCTAATGAAGTCATAGGGGCTCCTCCAATATTCTCTCGGTATCATTTTAAACAAGCCAAGCTCTCTCCTGACCCTGTCCCCTTCCCCAGCCTGGGAAAGACTCACCCTCTGGGTCTTCGCTGAAATGCCCCCACCGCAGATGGGGCCGCCGAGAACCCCGTACCCCACCCCCCATTCTTAATGGATAACTGCCTGTTTATTTGTGCTCAAGGGTTTACTGGCTGTCTCCGGCAAGTGCGAGGGGCCAGGGAAGGCAAAAGCAGACCTTTTGGCTCAGAGTTGTTATCTTCAGACTTAATCCATGTGGAGCCCATCACGGCCCCTCTGTGAATGTTTGATGAAGAAATAGGTGAATGAATAAGCGAGGGGATTTGTGCCAGGCAGGTGCAGGCCCCGGGCTGTGGTCCCTCATCCACGTAGCCTGCGGCGGGTCTCGGAGCAGCGAGGAAGCCCCCGGACTCTTTCTGGAGCCCCTCCGCCCCTGCCCTTCCTCTAGGGCTCAGGTCACATTCCACAGGCCGTGGCAGCTGGGAGTCCAGAGTCGACCCAAGGTCTCTGATCACAAAGGATCCCTCCCCCTGAGGCCCACTCCCTTCTGCCGCCAGTCCAGAAATGCAGGGAAATCAGATGCGTTCAGTATGATGCCCCTCCGGGGGCCTGGTGTGTAGAGGCTACTCTGGTTTTTACAGATCAGGAAACTGAGGCTTGGGGGATGGCGGACGCTCCTGCACAGACAGTGGGGATGCTGGGGAGGTGCTCAGGCTGCGCACGCTGAGGCCAGGAGTCTCCCTGCCACCAGGCTCTGCTCAGCTACCTTCCACGCCTGGCCATCCCAGCTCTGTCCTCCCGGGGGAGGAAGTCTGCCTCCACCTCTTAATGGTAGGGCCTCCTTCTGTTAGCCTGAGAACTGGGAGCCTCTAGATCGTCCCTCTCCCAGGATACTTCCCAGCAGCTCAGGAGGTATGGGGATGGGCCCGTGTCAGGAATGGGGCTGGCACCTGATTAAAGGCCCCTTGCCGAAGGTGAGGGGCAGAGAGAAGGCCCTGGCGCCCCCCGGCCCGCGGGCCTGAGTACGCGCAACGGCGTTTTAGTTTGCAAGATGAGCCTTGTGGGGCCAGGTTTTCCGTACCAGGCACTGGGCCACTCTGCCTGTCGCCGCGGCCCACGAAGGCTGGTCCTGGGGCTCCGACCAGTCGAAAAAAAGTAGGAATTGCATTATGATTCCATCAAAGATGGTTTTCCTATTAAAACACGACTCGTTAAAACATAGGGCTTAGTTCTGAGTAAACATTTCGAGCTGCTGAGGAGAAGCAGAGATTTATAACCCAGAGCAAGAATTAAAGAAATAAAAGCCCCTGAATATTGCCAGAGACGGTGAACAGTGCCTTGAAGTACCACTCGATCCAACCTGCTCCTCCTCTCTGCCTCTGGGAGCCTCTCTCACCCTCCCCCGGGCGGCACGGGGACCCTCCGCGCTGTCCCCTGGGGTGAGCGCCTGGCCGGCCACCTGGGCCCTGGGGCCGCTGCGCCTGCTCCGCGCACACCCGCTTTGTGGGAGTCCTCGCCCTGGCCCCACACTCACTGCCGCCTGTCTCTTCCAAATCATAAACACAAAAGATGGCCAAAGGTACGCTCTCCACGGCATTTTTCCTAGTCAGACAAAACCCGACGACTGTCTTTTGTTTCTTTCCACTTAGAAGCATTTCCCTGGCAACCCTGTCTCTCCTTAGTCAACACCAGCTAACTCCATCCGTCCCCTTTATCAAGACATTGTTTAGAGCAAATAACTCATTAACTGGTCCAGCAACTTGGGAAGTCTTTCAGAGCGGCTCTCAAGAGGGCCTTTCCCCTGAGAACGGGGCACGCCGCCGGCAGAGGAAGAGCGGTGCCCACGGGGGCCGGCCGCCTCCACGAGGAGGCAGGCAGCTGTCCGTGTACCAACTGCACCCACCGCCCCCTGGGTGGCCTCCCCAGTTCTGTCCCTGTGTCTCTCCTGTGAGTGAGGTGGCCCAGCCATGTGTACAGGGCCCCGGGGCCTGCCACCAGCACAACGCAAGTTCCAGGGGGCTGCGTGGGCTCGGTGCTCACCAGTTCCTCAGCTCTCCAGCAGCATCCTCTCTCAGGGGAAAACATGCTCCTTTGGTAAACAGACTGTGTTCCAGAACTTTCTAGCTGACCTCCCTTCTCTTCCTCCTTTTCCACTGTTAGGTGTTAGAAAAGCAATAGGTTTGCTTTCTTGGTGTCCCTGCAGTGAGGCTCTGGCAGGGAGGCAAGTCCCTTGTGTGTGGCTCCAAGGCCGAGGCTGAGCTTTCCCAGGCCGGCCGAGGGGCCTGGGGGGAGCGCCCCTCTAGAAGGGGTGCGGGAAAGGTCTGCTTCCCCCTCTGCCCTGCAGGCTGCTCTGGTCACGGGTGGGGCTGGGGTCTCCCCTCCAGAGAGCTCCCCGAGACGCAGATTTTCTACCACAGTAGACTGTTCCGGACCCACACAGCGCACCAGGGCCGCTCCGGCTGACTCGGGAGTGGATCAGCCTCCGTTTTTAAGGTTCTGTGGCCTGTCACCCACGACATCCTCCCGTCCCTGCCTCGTGGGTCCCCCTCGCTGCTAGCTCGAACACGGGTGCCTCCTGGGGCAGCCCACAAGTCTTACAGACCGGATGGTGTCAGCGGCGGGTCTCCTTGCACACAGACCTGCACCCTGAGCAGGAAGCCCTGGGGCGGCCAGAGCCCCCCATGCCTCCCATCTGATGGGCCCCATGCAGGGGGCACCTACAGGAATGACTAGAGCTTGTACCCCCAGGGGAGGGGGGAGGCACAAGCTCTCCCAGGCCCCAGAGGCCACCTAGACTCAGAGGCCCCATGGGGGCTTCAGGCCTTTGAGTCTGGGGTCAGGGGCTTATGGAGGCAGGCTCCTGCCTTAAGTGCTTGGACTCCCAGGCAGAGCAGGCAGGCGGGTTCCTAGACGGCCTCCTGGCTCACCCAGGGGCTCGGCCATCACCTGGGCTGGGGGAGGCCACATGGTCTCTGTGGACGAGCCCACCGAGGTTCTGAGTACCTTGGGCAAGGCCTGCACACTCTGGGCCTCAGTCCACTCCCAGAGAGTTGGGGTGGGGCTCGCTCTAGCTCCCCTCGGGCTCCGGGCAGTCTGGGGGATGGCGGCGCAGAGAAGGGTGCCAGGCCAGCCCCTAACAGGTCTGAGCCGATGGCAAAGTGTGGGCCTTCACCCCGTCTCAACCCCCCACTTCTGGGTTTTCATGCTTTCCTGAGAACACAGCTGTGCCCGCCCATCCTGTGTCCCTCCATCCCCCGCTGGCTCCAGCCTGGCTGTGTGACCCTCAGGCCCTGTGATACACAGAACAAAGGTCCCCACCCCAGTAATGCTGCTGGTCTGGGAGGCCAGACCCCAGACCCCAGTGCTCGGGGCCTGGCCAGGGGAGGAACATGCTCAGTTGGGCTTAGCAGGGCGTCACCCCAACCCCTGATCAGGAGACCCAGATCCCAACGCCTAGAGCCCCTGCCTGCCAAGTTTCTGTGATTGTTTTGAAACAATTCCCACCAACAGACACCCCCGCCCACCCCCAGGGTAGCCTCATACGCAGCCCGGAACAACAGCTCCCAGCCCTGGGCAGCTCGTTCCTGTGAAGACAGCTGCTGTAACCAAATCGGCAGCCTCGCGGCCAGCACTTTCCACATGAGCGCGTCTGCTCTTCGGCTGAGCTCCCGACTGTACGGAGCCCGCTGCTGGACCAAACCCGGGTCCCCACCTGGATGGCAGACCTGTATCTGAGGAGGGATGTCTTAGTCTGCCCGGTGTCAGCCCAGGGCCAGTGGCCTGCAGCTATGAAGCCGCATCCCCTCTGCCCACCCCCACCGAACAGCCAAAGGGACTCAGGTGCACGTCCCACCGGCCAGTGGCCCTGGGGTGTGACAGCCCTGTGGCTGGCCTAGCGGCCAGCCCAGGTCTAGGAGAGCCTCTGGGACACCCGGCGTGCCTGGTTCTCCTCCTGGGGACCCCTTTCAGCTCGCGGAGGCAGGAGCCGAAACTCAGGGTGGGGACCTGGCAGTCTCAGCTCCAGGTGGAGAGGGACCCCAGGGAGTGACACAGGTGTCCTAAACAGGGCACATTAAGTAGACAGGAATTCACAAAGGCCCCTGGAGCCATCTGACCCTGGCCTTGCCCACCACATGTGGGGTCTGCAGGAGTCTGGCCTCCCACCCGATGGCCGTGGGATGAGGGCTGGGACAGCCTGGCCTCTGCAGGAGGCTCTGCTAAGTACACACCACCCAAGGGCCCCGTTGTCCAGGCAGTGTCCCTGCCCACCCTGGGGCTGTCCTGGGAACCGGGTCCCAGAGCCCAGGTTGGTGTTGGGATGCTTGGGGAGACTGGGGCCAGGGGTCTTCTGACGTCCCCGGCCATGCTCCCGAGCCACCCAGCCTGGCCCCCTGCCCCAGGGTTCCTCCCCTGGTTCCTGAGGAGCCTCAAAGGCCAGAGTTGGGGTGTCCTGCGGAAATCCTGATGGGGTGGAAAATCCCCAGCAGTTGGGCCCCAGGCTGAGCTATGACACTGCGCTTCTCCGGCCTGCTGGGGTCAGCCAGGCCCGCTGCTTCCTGCTTCCCTTTGATGTCTCCTGTATGGGGGAGGGGTCAGCACCCCTCTGGGTGCGGGCACGCTCACTCGCTCGCTCGACTGCAACGAGCAGTCTGTGCTTCTGGGGCCTGGGTATGCTGGGGTCAGGCAGGGAACCCAGCAGGGCTGAGAGGGAGGCCGGTGGAAAAACCCCAGCCTTCGCAGAGAGCTCCGGAGGGAGAGGGAGAGTCTGCCTTGAGGCAGAGGGCATGTTCACTTCGGCAGGGCCCTCCCGCCTGGGCAGTCTGATCGGGAGGGAGGCGCCACCATGAGCTCCTGTCTAAGTGCGGAAACTGAGGCCTCTGGACAGTCCCAACATGTCATTTGCAGAGACTCCTGGGGGCCTGGGAGGCAGGGGTACCTTCTGTGGGATTGCGACCAGCGGTCATCCCTCCTGCCCCCCCACAGTGTCGACTGCCTGGGGGGTGGGGTGGTCTGGCCCCCACCTGCCTGCACAGGTAGGCCTTTGAGACCCTGAGAAGGGCAAGCCAAGAGATGCAGGTGACCGGGAAGGCTGAGGACCCTCCCCTTTTAATGTTCAAACCCGCTGAGCCCGCTGCCTTTGATGCAGGGGGTTAGGAAAAGCAGCTTTGAAGTCAGCCCTTGGGGGATGTTCCTATCAGCCCCTGCACAGATAATCTCCCACCCGACCCTGGGACTCAATGCCACTCTTAGGATGCCCCCCCCAGCTTGAGGCCTTTTTGGTGGCCTTGGGAAGAGGGGCCTGAGGGGGTAGGAGAAGCCCCAGCAGGGGAAATGGAGAATGTGGAGGAGGGGCACCCTGCCTGCCAGCACACAGGGCCCCAGAGACCCCAGCCCTCTCCTCTGCCTCCCACCCTAGCTAGAGGTGCAAGGTGTCTAGAGAACCACCACCCTCTCTCCTTAGCCCTGGAGCCTCGTCCCTCCCAGGTTCCACGTCCATCCCCAGTGCTGCTCCCTTGCCCCGCCTGACAGCCTAGGAGCTCACAGAGGGGCCCATCTGACGGCCCCCTCGTCCCAGCACCAGGCCTGCACAGGAGGGACAGAATGAAGGATGGATCAGAGACTCAAGTGGAAATCTGTTAGTGGGAGATCTTCCGGATTCGCAAACATCCACACATTTCAGGAGCAACACAAGCCAACAAGTGTCTCCCAGCCGTGGTGGCAGGAGTGGGAGGGGCAGCTGGGCAAGTGGCTGGCTGGGGCGGGCAGCGCCGGCTGAGTGGCTGCTAGGGACACAGCTGCCCTCTGCACCTGGACCGGGCACGGTCCCACTTGTTGACGGGAAGCCGGGGGGGGTGGCATTTGGCTCTCTAGCAGCTTGAGCAGGAAGAGAAGGATGTCTTCTCGGGGTGGCACTTGGCCCTCCCAGGTGTCCAGCCGTGGCCTTTGGCATCCCTCTTGGCATCCAGCCCTGCATGTGCAGGCAGGCCTCTCAGACTCCCAGGCTGCCTTCCCCCACGACAACGACAGTGACAGGCCACAGTGGCACCTGCGGACAGGCTGCTTGGGTCAGCCCGGCCTCCCCTCCCTTTCCTGGCCTGGTTCTGTGGCACAGCAGACGTTTCAACCATGTCTGTGTCTCTCTCCCGAGGGTAGCAGAGGGGGGCCTGACAAAGCCCGCTGCGCGAGAGGACTTGATGGCAGACCCGGCTAACTTCGGCCGCGTCAGGGCCCAGTGGCCTCAGGTATGACACTGCCAGCAACACCTCCCTCCCCGTGGGGCTGTTACGAGGGCTAACTGAAGTCGAACGTGAGGACCTCGAGTCACTGATCAAGTCCCTGGGCAGTGAAGGCCCCCTGTAGCTGCTGGGGGGACTTTGGCACGTGGCATGTGCCCACACTGAAATGCCCGTCTCCCTCCCTCGAGCACGCCCCAGGGCCGGGAGCGGGGCCGGCAGGAGAGCAGAAGCCGGGTCCTGGGACCTTGGGAATGGCCGCGGGCCCGGTGCGGTCTCCACGTCCATCATGAAGAAGGTGCCAGAGGGGCTGGGGTTGGAGCAAGAGGTGACAGGAAGAGAAGACAGAAGCCCAGACCCCGTGGGGAGGAGGGCACAGGACGGGCTCGCGGGGGTAGGTTAGTGCAGGGGTTACGGGCTGCGTGTTAGGAATGTGGGCACAAGGGGGCCATCGGTTAGGATTTCCGTGGGGTTGAGGGTGGGGTGTGTGCCCCAAAGCCCTCGGGCCTCGGGCTGTGGGCCTGCTCTCCCCATCGCCCTGGCTCCCTGGTGGCACCCTCGCACTACCAGGAACTGGGCGGGGGGCGGGGGAAGGAGTCTGAGGCACCAGGAGGTTTCGCGTGGGGGTAGGTCCAGCTCTTCTCAGCCAATCTTGAAGGTTCATTTGGGAGTCATGGCCGTGTGTTAAAGTTCGCCAGGTGTGGATGGAGGGGAGAAGCTTCGGGGAGAAGTCTCGTCTCAGGCGTCAGAACAAGCTGGCCGAGGGAGGGAGGGAACGGGGAACCTTTGTTCTTGATGCACAAGGATTCCTGGCGACACCGGGGTGGGGGCTGTGCAGAGTCCCTCTCAGGGCCTTCTGGGAGGGGCGCTCAGAACTCAGCTGTGTTTAAAAATTAGCAAGCAGGGGAGTTAGAGGTTCTGCAGTTAACCCCTTTTGAGCCTTTGAGGCCTCTTTGAACTGTTAATCAGGAAGGCTGAACAGGAGGGCCACCGCCGCCCCCGGGAACCCCCGTCCGGCTGGGTCTCTGGGTCCAGGCATTGGGGCTGAGAAACCGCTGGAAAGTGCTGTCTGCGTGGGGTCCGCGAAGCGCCCTGCCCCCGCCACAGCTCCAACGTTGACAGGCTCTTTGTTTTCTCGTCTCGGCCCTATTCAAGGCCATTTTTCAGCTTGCTGGCTTTCCGTGAAGATTGGGGGGATTTTCCACCCCGTGAGGCTCTGAAACAGCTCGGCCAGGCTTCCTCCCGCACGTGCTGTGGGGACAGCCTCCCTGCGCCACAGTTCCCGGAGCAAAACGACAGAGCTGGGAGGACAGCCGTGGGCAGCACACAGCCGCAGGGGTTGGAGGCACACCCCAGGAGGCCAGGTTTAGGGCAATGGTCATCTGTGGCCCAAAGTCAGAGAAGCAGGGGCGCTGGTCCCAGAGGCCATGACCTGGAGGCAGGCGACCGCCTCCCTCCTTCCCGGGCTCTGTCCTCCATCTCCTTCACAGGCTGCCCCTCCAGGCCGGGGCCCTGAATACAGAGCTCCTCAGGGCCCACCTAGGGCTGGCTTTCTCTGGAGAGTGTGACCCTGAGCGGCTCCCCCAGCACCTGCGGCTTCTGGCACCGTCTGTGGGTCCCAGTCTCCGAAATGTCTCTCCAGCTCGCCCCCCCACCCCCTCCAGACCCACGTTCCCATCACCTGCCCCACCGCTCCTGTCCGCAGCCTCTGGCAGTCCACACCAGCCGGGCACTTCCCCACCCAGGATCCCTGCCCCCCGACCTCGCCGACTTGCACGCCAGGGCCCCCGCACTCACTGCCGGCACGTCGGCCCCTTACCCTGCCAGGCCAGCCGCGCCTGTGGGTGTCACCGCCAGCTTCCGGCTGCTCGCGTCCCCTCGGCCCCGTCGCTGGGAGCTACAGTTGCTGTCACCGTCAGTCCTTCTCCACTCACTGGAAGGAGATCCTTCCAGAAGGCGATCGGATCCGACGGGGACCCAAGGGGGTCCCTCCCTGAGTGGGACCTCTCAGTGGCTGCTGGTGTTCTCAGAACGAGCGCAGATCCTCCGCAGCATGGCCTCTCTGGTCTGGCCCCTGCCCGAGGCTGAGCTTCTCCTCTTCAGCCTCTTTCCATCCCTTTGGCTCATGGGCTTCCTCCACCAGAGGGCCCTTTGCCCGCAGCCCTTGTCCTGTCCCCCACTCCCCAGCTTCCTCAAGGGAGCTCCTAGGACCCCAGACTGACTCCTGGTGCAGACCCTGTTCAGGGTGGTTCTGCACTCAGAGCACATTCCTCGACGTGCAGGAAAACACATTCTCACGCTCGGTTGGGCCCCCTCAAATCCCTCATGCCTGGGCCAGCGTCTGGTGCCCGGTGCCGGGTGCAGTTTCAGCCAACAAAGACCGAATTCTATAAAACTCTATAAAATTCACCGACCGAATCTATAAAATGGGGCAATGGTCATGGCTCTGCCTCTCAGACACAACCCACTGCCTGCGAAAGCCTCAAAGTCAGCTGCGTGTGGCCTGTGTCGCTTGGAGGCGTGTCGCACCGTGGCACGTGTGTGACCTAGGTCACTGAGGGGCCTGTGGCACGTGTGTGGCCCGTGTCCCTAGGAGGCGTGTGGCACTGTGGCACGTGTGTGACCTAGGTCACTGAGGGGCCTGTGGCACGTGTGTGGCCTGTGTCACTAGGAGGCGTGTGGCACATGTGTGACCTAGGTCACTGAGGGGCCTGTGGCACGTGTGTGGCCCGTGTCCCTACGAGGCGTGTGGCACGTGTGTGACCTAGGTCACTGAGGGGCCTGTGGCACGTTTGTGGCCCGTGTCCCTAGGAGGCGTGTGGCACGTGTGTGACCTAGGTCACTGAGGGGCCTGTGGCACGTTTATGGCCCGTGTCCCTAGGAGGCGTGTGGCACGTGTGTGACCTAGGTCACTGAGGGGCCTGTGGCACGTTTGTGGCCTATGTCCCTAGGAGGCGTGTGGCACGTGTGTGACCTAGGTCACTGAGGGGCCTGTGGCACATGTGTGGCCCGTGTCACTAGGAGGCGTGTGGCACGTGTGTGACCTAGGTCACTGAGGGGCCTGTGGCACGTGTGGCCTGTGT
>NW_025408734.1:27382-39152 GCF_002201575.2 Neomonachus schauinslandi | reverse complement strand
AGTGACCGCCAGGTGCGTCTGAGCTGGGCATTGTGACCAGAGGTGCCCTCAGTAGAGAGTTCCAGACGGTACGTTAAGTGAATTCGCTGTGAATTGGTGAATGTTTTACCCTAGATCCGGAATGGTCTTCCCTGCATCTTATCACGGGAGATTGGAGACACGCATCCGCTCGGGCACGATGACGCCAGAGGCGGGCAGCTTTAGCAACAGGCGTTTCTGCCTCCCGGTCCTGGAGACTGGAAGTCCGGCCTCCAGGTTCCTCCTCAGGCCTCCGTCCTTGGCGTGTAGACACCGTGTCTCCAGGAGCCCTCACACAGGCCTCCCTCTGCGTGTGCCTGTAGCCTAATCTTTTCTTAGAAGGACACCTGTCATATGGAATTAGGGTCCACTCTAGTGACTTTTACCTTAATCACCTGTTAAAGGCCCTGTCTTCAGATACAGCCGCATTCTGAGGTCCTGGGGCGGGGAGCACACAGTTCAGCCCCTGACACCAAAGTAGAGAAGATGTCATGAGCCCCGTGCCACCGTCCCCGCCTCGGCAGTCTCCAGCTTATGGCCGCTCTGGCCGCATGGACACCCACTCTCCTCCCGCCCACGGTGACTGGGAAGGGAAGCCCAGCGTCACCATTTCAGCCGCGAATGCTCCGGGGTGTATCTGCACCCAAGGAGGAGGACTGCGGACCCCACACAAGCCAGTGTGAGCAGCACAGCCCGCGTCCCCGCACGGGTGCTGAGCCGAGCGCACGCATCAGCCCCGCCAGCCCCACGGCCTCACACACGCGCTCACCTGCATGGCCCCTTCCAGTGTGTTTGGGGCATTTGTCCGATTGCCTCCCCTCATCTTCCATGTTTTCTGGAAAGTGGTCCTTGATCCAGAACTGAAGAGATGCCATTTCTGTTGGGTTGTGCTGTGGGCCCTCCACATACGGCCCGTGTGTGCGTGCCCGTCCCCGTGTGCGCAGGCCCGTCCCTCAGCCGGTGTGCGTGAGCCCTGAGGTTCTGGGGAGGCTGTGGGGAACGCTCCCAGATCCCCCCTGTGGCTGCCCTGAGGGACGATCTCATGGGACAGACCGTGTGGGCCAGCGTCACACTCCTGCGTCCCTCCAAAGGCGACCAGCGAGGTGGGGTGCGTGCAGACGTGCGTGTGCGCCCGGGGTGATGGATGCAGCGTGCAAGCACGCGTGAAGTTCCCGTCAGTGCTTTGATCTTATCATTCTGCCCCTTATTCAGAGTCCAGGGGCTTTGGCCGCCTTCCTGATTTCAGCTGTACCCCACTGTTCCGGTTCATCTTCCATGTTTTCTGCCCCGGCCTGGAACTGGCTTTGCCCAGGAGTCCTGGCTCCTTCAGGCAGGGAATGGCGTTCAGAGCCCACAGGCAGCCGTGACGTTCCCCCTGCACCTCGGTGGGTCCCCACTGGGGTCTGCTCACCGGGGACTCCTGATGGAGCCTGCCAGGTTAGAATGGCTGCTCCATGACACAGAGGAACCGTGAGCTTGCGTGTCCGCGTCTGTTCACGGTAATCCGCTTCCCGATGGACAGTGCATCGTAGCCAGCCTCCAAGGCGCATAACCTCGCTCAGCTGGGGAGTCTGAATGTAGGTTCTCCTAGAACTGGGTTGCAAACCCTCAGCTCGCAGGAGGGGTGAGCACACGGTTTACTTGACCTGGTGCTTCTGACTGGGCTGCTGAGGGGCAGTGGGAGCTTCGTGGAGGGGGCGCAGACGCAGGTCCCACGTTGCCTGCTCGGTCTGCAGCATTCTCCCCTGATGCTGCTGCTTCGTCCTCCTCCGCCCCCACCCAGGGCCGTCACCCGGGAGCGAGGCCAGCACTCTGTCCCCGAGGCCCCTGCCCTCCCGCCCACGCCTGCCCCCTCCCGCGCCGCTCTCCGTCCATCCCTGCCTGCATAGGTAGCATCTGCTGACCCACCTCCCGGCTCTGAGAGGGGCTTCTGTGGGAGTGGATCCTGGGCGCTGTGCCCGGCCGGGGGTCTGAGTCAGTGTCCGGCACAGAACTGGCTCGTATTTGGGTTGTGGGAAACGGAGCCCTGCCCTCTCCCCAGGGCACCTCCTGCCTCCCTGCACGTTCCCCCCGGCGACTGTGATCCTAGGGCTCTGTAACTCCGCGGGCTTGCCCTCCAGGCCGGCCGAGGAACAGAGGTGCCCCTGGTGCCTTGGGGAGGGAAGCACCGAGTCCAGCCTTGCCGCTAATTACAGTGCCTTGTGAGCGCTCAGCCGAGCTGTCTGGAGACAGCACGACCGCTCCCTTTCATCTGACCCGTGTCCTTTGTTTTCTGGTCCAGGAGGACTTTCTACCAGTGTCTTTTCGGTGATTGTGGTCTTCCCGCAACCCCAGCACACTTGAGAACGTCCACGTGGCTGACACGGCTGTCCTGGCTGTTGTCCTATGGCTGGAAACACTGAGTGTGCTCGGGCAGGCTGAGGCCCTGGGCCGGTTTGCACAGGGCGTGGTGGACAGCGAGGATGCTGGGAGGCCAGTGGCCACGCCTGGGTGGACACGGGCCACAGAGCCTGTGAAGACAAGTGGGCCAGGAGGTGCAGGAGAACAGGAGGGTCCAACCAGGGGGCAGCCTAGAGCTCAGGACAAGTGGTCAGAGCCCACAGAAGGTTCTGGAAAGGGCTGCATGACGCCTTCCAAGTCCTGCCCCTCCTGGGGACAGTTTCCCCTCCTCCGGGGCAGGGCTGAGCCCGGTGGAAACACGCAGGCCCTCTGGTTGGGCCAGGTGAAGGCCGAGTCCCCCCTGCACCCTCTGGGCTCCTGAGGGGGCCTGCCTTCCCCAGGCAGTTCACACAGCACTGCATAATCTGCTAGTAGAACCGCTTTCTGCCCCGCCCTTCAGGCCGAGCCACGGCGGTTCACTGTGGGTCTGTGACTCTCAGACCACATCACGTGTCCACCTGCCCACTCATCTGCCCACTCATCGCTGTGTGTTCTCAGCGTGACTGTTGAGAAAGAGGGTACTTCTGAAAACAACACTGGGACATTTGCCTCAAGAAATTAAAAGGGACATTAGAGTCGAGTCAGAGAGAGTCTGTAGGAGCTAAAATTAATATGACCGACTGGTCACAGTAGAGACAGTAAATACATCCAAAACTGGCTCAACAAACAGATTAATAAACTAGAAGAATATCTGTCAACGTAGGCTGAGAAGTTTTAGAGGCCCAAATAACAGTAAGTACACAATGGGTCGGGGCCGGGTTGTCATAAACACACGGGAGAATGTGGGCAGCTTCATTCGATTATCTTGAAAACACACGATGGGGAAGTAATCGGGGGAGAAAAAAAGTCTGGGGACTTTCAGAGAGGATTTACCTGACAAAACCCCTGAAATAAATTCAAGCAAAAGTAGAAATCTAGATAAACAGAAAAAAAAAGGAAAAAACCCAGCAGTGAGATATATATAAGTTGGTAGAAATTCCCCTGAAGAGCCGGCTCGCTGGTGTGTGGACGTGACTGCAAGGCCCGCCCAGGGGGAAGTTGTGTGTCAGCTTGCCCCTGACTTGCCCCCGGATGCATGCTAGCAAGCAAACTCAGCAGCTCTGGAGAAAAAAGAAGCCCCAGCGGGGAGCCAGCCAGCACTGTGACCGAGGTTTTCGCATTGGAAACGCTGTGGGTGCGGCGTGTCGAGTACATGGGCTGAGTGAGCTCGAGCACTGTAATCTCCCCGCTAGATGCAGGAAGGACAACGGGTGAAATTCAGCACATTCACGACCTGAAGCAAACGCAACTCTCAAAAAACCAGGGGTGGGAAGGTACGTTCTCATCAGGGAAGAACATTTGCTACAACTTAGAGTAAGCACCCACTTGAAGGGAAACATTGTCACCAACGTCACCCACAAGATGCAGATCTGCTGACTCTCCTGCTCAGCCTGGAGGTGGTGCCCGGACGGGGAGGAGGTCCGCACTGGCCCAGGCCACTCCAGCTTGCCGTCACCTGCCGGTCATGTGGTGATGCAAGACCACACGGTGCCACGGGCAGCTGCAGGCCACGTGGGATGGTTGGGACTCAAGATGAGCTGGAGCATCAGATGAACGCTGGATTTTCAAGATGTTATGAAAAAGTGTGAAATATCTCATTCATAATTTTTGTATTGAGTCCGTGGTGAAATGATAGTATGTCAGATATGTGAATTTATTACATTAATTTCATCCCCTTTTATGTTCTATATGTGGTCCCTAGACAGTTTAAAATTACATACGTGGGGGCGCCTGGGTGGCTCAGTTGGTTAAGCGACTGCCTTCGGCTCAGGTCATGATCCTGGAGTCCCGGGATCGAGTCCCGCATCGGGCTCCCTGCTCGGTGAGGAGCCTGCTTCTCTCTCTGACCCTCCCCCCTCTCATGTACTCTCTCTCATTCTCGCTCTCTCAAATAAATAAAATCTTTAAAAAAAAAAAAAATTACATACGTGGCTTGCATTGTATGCCTATTGGGCAGTGCGGTCTTGATAGAGGACCCAGGAGAATGTACGGAGGGTCTGTGGGGCAAGTCCGCATGGCTCAGGTGCAGGTAACAGGGACCCAGCCAGGTGAGCGGCTGTGGGGCCCTTCGGCCTGGGTCAGCCAAGCGGCTGGAGACATCACTGTGCACCTTCTCTTGGCCTGTCTTTTCTATCCTCTCTGCACCAAAACCCTGCATTTCTGAAGTGTGTATTATTGCAAATAATTATAAATTGCATCTATTGATCATAAATCCCTTGCAAGTTTTAAGTTTTGTCATCCCTCCCCCCGCCCTGTTTTCTAATTGGCCTCCTGAGATTAAGTTTGTCCCAAAGCGCACCATTCCTGAGTGTGTACCCCAGGTGAGAGCCAGAACGTGGCTGTGTGCCTAGGAGTGCTTGCTTTTAGACCCAGCCAGCCGTCCACCGTGACTCTCCCTGACTTGGCCCCTCTGGCGAACATGTCCGTCCTTGCCCCCACCCTGTGTTTGCAGCTGTCCCCCTTACTGTAGGGCCTGCCCGTCCCCACAGAGCCCCTCCCATGGCGTCTTCCCAACCAGACCCGTGGGGGCGTGTGAAGCCTCCCAGTGCTGCTTGTTTGAAGGCGGGCTGGCTGCACCCTGTTCTCTGCTGGGCTCCTGCCCGTGACTTCCTGGGGCTGGAGAGTCACGTGGAGTCCCTGGTCTTCTTGTGGCCACAGTCCATCTGGCCAGCTCCATACCTGCTGGCCCCCTGCATGGCAAAGGCATCCTGTGTTGGGTTGGGACTCGGGAGGCTAAGAAGAGCAGGGCGCGGGTGCTGGGCCCGCCTAGAGAGGGGCTTGGGTGTGGGACTGCAGGGCTCCAGGATCCGGGCGAGCTCTACGGTCCATTTGCCGTTGCCACACGGGGGACTCGAGGCTGGAGTGGGATGGGGCGCAGCAGCATGGTCAGAGACGCTTGGCAGGACATCCTGGCCACCTGCCCCACCATCATGTGAGGGCAGCGCCCTGGGCCCGGGGCAGGCACCGCGTTTCCATACGGATCCAGGCCCAGCTTCGCATGCGGAGTCCAGAGGACCAGTTCTCCGGCGAATGGTTCTGGAATGACCTCACCTCTGTCTTTCCAGATCGTCTTCATGACGCTGACACTCTTCCCCATCCGGCTGCTACTCATCGTTACCATGATGCTGCTCGCCTGGCCCTTCACGTTCTTCGCTACGCTGGGGTCCTCAGACAGGGAACCCGAACAGCCCCCGGCCACGTGGAGGAAGTAAGTCACTTGTGTGCAGGTGCTCTGACATGTGGGGTCCCAGCGCCCCTTCCTCCTTTCCGCAGCTTCTCCCGTCCAGGACACTGCCAGCCACATGCCCCCTTCCTCTCTGGGGGTGGCTGGTTCCATTCCCTGGCACACCCCTGCCCCAGTCCTGCTCCAAGGTGTTTTCCAGGGTCCTGCCAGCCACGCAGCTGCTCTTGGCGTGTCCTCAGCACAGAGGCTCCCCTGTGCTCAGGTTTCCGCATTCCCAGCCCTGGAAGGCTGTGTGTCGGCCAATGTCCGCCCAGTGTGCTGGTCTGGTCTCTGCAGGGTCGAGTGCCCCCCCTTGCTTCATAGACCCAGAAGTTCCCTTGTGCTTACTCGTTGAATATTAATAAAGCACAGCCATCTATAGATGGACGTGTTTTGAATACATCTTTTTTTTAGAGGTTTATTTATTTATTTTAGAGGGAGAGAGAGTGAGCATCTACACATGTGTGCACAAATAGGAGAGGAGCAGAGGGAGAGAAAGAATCCCAAGCAGACTCTCCTGAATGCAGAGCTGGGGGACTCAGTCCCAGGACCCTGAGACCATGACCTGAGCCAAAATCCTGAGTCAGACGCTCAACTGACTGAGTCACCCAGGCACCCCATGTTTTGAGTACATCTTAACTAGAGACTCAACATGGACCTCAAAAAATTAAATTAAACCAGAATATTTTTTTGTTTATCCCTAAAGCTGTTCTTAAAGTATACACCATTAGTAATGAAGATGCCGAGATATAAGGACTTTGATAAATATTTCCAGCATCTTAGAAGTTGTCGTTTCTGTTGAAAACCCAGAATGCTGCCAGTTGTCCACATCTTAACACCTCTCATCAACCCCTTGGGGTCCTCAAACAGTTGATGCAGAAACAGAAATATCATCAGCTTAGCCCAGGGGTCCCCTAAACCCGGCCATATCCAGCCACTGCCTGTTTTTGTATGTACAGTTTTTCTGGAACTGAGCCACGCCAGGACCGCCTTCACGGAGGCAGAGGCTGTGCGGCCCACAGAGCCTCAAATATTTGCTCCTCGCCCTTTGGGGCTTAGCAGATAGGCTCAGTCCTCCTTCCCTAGGAAGCGTCTGACCGACAGGAACACAATGCCCGCGAGAGGCAGGTGGGACCTGCCGCGTGTCCCCAAGGTTGGCTTTCCCGACATGCACCTGCCATGGGCATGCACGACAGTGACGTGCGTAGCAAAGACAGCGAATTTCGATTCGCGGTTTCCTGGGCCAGCGAGGCGTGTGGCTTGGCCATGCTTGGGGACGGTCCAGCTGACCGGGGACTCCTCACGTGGCTGTGCACTTCTCACGGTGTTCACGTTCTTAGACCATGTCAGAGTCAAGTGAACCATGGTCTTCCTCCCTGAAAGACCAGAAGGCAGGCCAGGATCCATTCCCACTCCAGCCCCAGTGCAGCGCCCGGCCCCGGGGTGCTAGGAAGTGGGTCCCGAGTGGGGGGCGGGGAGGAAGTGGAGCGGGGAGGGTAGGGGGTGGGAGAGGGAAGGAATGGAGGGGTGAGTGGGAGGGGGAGGGGGAGGGAGGGAGTGTAGGGGCTGGGCTCCCCCCCACTTCGCTCACCCCCCTGCGGATTCTCTTTTCCGAGTGCGGGACTCTGGGCTGTCCTCCGTTTCCCGTACCAGCTCTGCGCGGCCCCACTGGGCTCGTTGGGTGATATGGGCCTCAGCTGACGAGCACCAGCAGCACTGCTTCGGGGCGCCTCGTGTGCCCTAGCGTGTGCCCTAGTGTGTGCCTGAGCGGTGGCCCTCGCGGCAAGATACAGACACGTGAGGTTTCATGAGAGCTCTGGGTCTCTGCGTGCGTGGAGACTGCTCAGCACTGTGTTCACGTGTGCATATTGCGCGTCCAAGCACTGTGTGTGTATGGATGTGTATATGCGCACGCGAGTGTATCTGCGTGTGTGACCGTGTGTGTAAGCGTGCACATGTGTGTACATGTGTGAGTGTGAGCCTGTGTGCGCATACGTGTGTATGTGCATGTGGAGGTATGTGTGAGTGGATGCATATGTGTGCATATGTGCATGTGTATGTGCGTGAGCATGTGCATGCATACATACGGCATTGTGCGTGTACAATCACGTATATGCATACATGTGCTTGTGGGGGGCATGTGTGTGTCTACATCTGCACATGTATATGATGCATGCACGTGGGGGTGTGTGCATGAATGTGTGTGCACCCAGCCCTTGGGGTCTCCACGGAGCAGGATTTCAGGAACTCCATGCACAGCCCAGCTCTGGGTCTGGTGCTCCAGGGGAAACGGGACGGTCAACACTGAACTCCTTAAAGGAGAACATGGTGACAGAGTGCCTGATCTGGGGACTCGGGAGTTAGGGAGAAGTGGGTTTCGGAACAACAGGTTTCAGAGTCCGCAGGCTTGTACCGAAGAATCCTCATGGAGTCAGCGGGGAGGCACATCGTTCCATGCTGTGCAGAGTTGTGTGGATTTGAATAGATTGATGTTCCATCAGGGAGGATTTTTGCTGAATATAAGTTAGTGTCATTCAAACTTCTTAAAATAAAAGCCTTGGGTTTTCAATGAAAGGAGGAATGACACAATTTCCCCAAGACATTTACTCAAGGTTACTTTCAAACCACAAAGTAGTGTGAAAACCAGAGCATCTTCTTGCAAAACCTGACCGGCAGACCAAGTGTCCTCTGGGTGCTGCCCTGTGGCCAACTCACATGGTTAGAGGATGTCATAACTCCAGCCACTGTAACCACGTGCGACGGGCTGGGGGCCTAAATGACAGAAGGTTCCAGAAGCTGGGAGTCGGGAACCCGCGTGCTGGCAGACCCGGTTCCTGGCCTGCAGACGGTGCCCCCTCACTGTCCTCCCCTGGCGGAAAGCTCTGCTCTCCCTCCTACCAGGATACCAGCCCCCAGGCATCAGAGCCCCACCCTTACGACCAACCGCAGTTAACCTTATCTCCCGTTACAGTCAGACTCACGTTTTGCCTGTTGCTACAGAATAATGAGCACTGAGCGTAGCCTTACAGTTCTGCCCCCTCGTGGTCTCGCCGCCTTGCTGGAATTACGCTCTCTTCCCAGAGTCCCAGAGCCTCTGATCCCCCACAAGTCACTCTTCTGCCGGATACAATGCCTTCCTGCAAATCTTTTGGCCATGATCTATCTCCTGGGCCTGGTTTGGGCTTTTTCTTTCTTTTTTCTCATTTTTCCCTCTCAAGATTTCCTGGAGCGTAGGTTTTATCTCAGAAAGAGGACAAGCAGGAGAAACTCAGGTGCGTTTTGTGTCTGAAGGTGTCTTCATTCTCCCCTCAATGTTGATGGGTAGCTGGTCCGGGCAGAGAACTATGGGTTCCAGATCTTACGGCCCCAGAGCCGCGAAGCTGCCGGCCCCTTCAGCGGTGACGCTCGGGGAGCCTACATGTTCCTCTCTGTGAGTTTTGGACTCTTCTCTCTGTCCTCAGGAGTTTGAGAAGTTCTCAAGGAAATTGTCGTTTTGTCTGAAATTCATTCTGCTCCTTGACGTGGTGCTGAAGATCTGTGTCTGTCTTCAGCCCTAAGAAACTGTTCCCTTCCTGTCCGGGGTGCTGTCCCTTTTCTCCGGCGTGTTCCAGAGACTTCCTTCTCATCCTCCAGCTTCCCCGGGGAACTGGCTCTTTGAGCGGTGACATACTGGATTTCCGAGTGTGCGTTCTTGTTCTCTGTCCTGGATTCCATCACGACCTGAGGAGAGTGTGGACTCCCAGCCTCTCTCCTGACGCCAGCCACCACGTCTCCTCGCATCAGAGTCTCTTCTCTGCCCCGTGGCTGGTTCTGCTCGCGTCTCAGATTCTAGGGCGCCCTCCCCCGCCCCCGGGGGCGATGAACGGAGGATGCGGCAAAGGCTGGAGGTCGCTGCCCTTGTGCCTGTAGTTCTGTCTCCCGACTCACTGCTCCCGGGAATCGCTCTGTGGGCACCTCGGGCTTGTCGCTGGCTGCCTCTGCGGTGGGCAGGGGGCGTCGTGCGGGGCTTGCTCTGGGCCTGCATCTGCACCCACAGGCTGGCTCTGCCCGGTGCACGGTCTCACTGGGGCTGGAATTCCTCTGAGATCTTGAGAGAATCGTTAGGTGTGGTGCATCCATCCTCCCCCCCGCATTTCTGTTTAGTGTCCTTTGGCCTTCGGACCTGAGGGCTGGTGGGTGTGTCTCTCACAGACACATCCGGAGGTCCCCACTTCTGAGCAGCTCCCTCTCCGCCTTCCTCAGAGTACGACTTCCTGGGCCTGGCTCTGGGTCCCCCTGCACAAAGCCTCATTTCTTCCTCGTGTACCAGTGGATATCTCTTGGCTTTTATTTCTGAACGTGTTCTTATGAAAAGTAGCGTGCGTGCAGACAAGCGTGTTCAAAACTATGCGGTTGGACAAATAGTGAAAAGTGCATACCTTTGTTCACACCCAGTGCTGGAGATGGGGCATCAAAGCCGGGCCCCAGCATCTCGGCATACAACCACACACTGACCGTTCTCCATCCCAACAGGGGCTTTCTCGACGTGGCTCCACCAGGGGCTTGGTGCTCATCTGGGGATTGGCTACTGCTCGGCGCTGTGGGGCCTCACCTTCCAGGATGCTCTTGAGAGGGTTTTTAAGCCCGTTGGGGACCAGTCCAGTGAGGTTTCAGGCTCTTAGGTTTCTGTTGTGCAGTCTGACCATCTGCGTAACCCAGCAGCCCAGTGTGACGTGGCTCCTTACAGAGGTGACCCCTTCTCCTGGGCCCGTGGTCACTCACGTGCCGGGCCTTTTGCCTCCGTGCAGTTTCAGTGACGTGGGTCTTCATCTAGTTGCAGCTGGTCACAGGTGACACTGAGAGGGATGTGCAGATTTAAATGCCTAAATTCTCGTATGTTTGGGGCGCCTGGGTGGCTCAGTCATTGGGCGTCTACCTTCAGCTCAGGTCACGGTCCCGGGGTCCTGGGATCGAGTCCCACATCGGGCTCCCTGCTCGGCGGGAAGCCTGCTTCTCCCTCTCCCACTCCCCCTGCTTGTGTTTCCTCTCTCGCTGTCTCTCTCTCTGTCAAATACATAAAATCTTTTTAAAAATAAATAAATAACATTCTCATATGTTTAAAAAACAAATAGGAAGCAAGTTAATCCAGGCTGATTGTTATTTTATTTTCCACATTTATCCATCTAGTTTCATCGAGAAGAGTCTTGCTTTAGTAACATGGCATCTGATTCTGGGACCTCAGAAGCCTGAGGGCACGGGACGGGAGTGGCTCGCCACAGACCTCTGCCCCTGGTCTCAGCCCCAACGTCACTCCTGATTTTAATGGCGTTTTAGATATCTTAGTGGGTTTTTTTTTTCATTTATGCTAATAAATCACCTTCCAGCACTTAAGGTCCCAGTGGCTTTAACATCATCTTTGTCCTTGCTCTGCTTACTCTCTTCAGGAGTCGGTGTCGGTCTTCGTGATGCTGTGTCTCGGGGCAGAGACAGCACTTCTGTTTTCTTGGCTAAATTAATAAAAATGCATCCCACCCCACGTTTAGTAGAGGGGAGGGAAGCACAGCATCCGGACGATGCAGTAACCGCTGTCGTGGGGTTTGGGTGGGTCTAGAGCGCGCCCTGGATGACCCGCCCGAGGTCAGTGCCAAGTTTCTAGCGTCCGTGTCCACGGGTCAGCCTTGCGCTAGCGAGCTGACCACGGCGCCCGTGACACCCCTGCTCTGGCCTGGGGTAACCACAGCATCTTGTTTTGCAGGGTTGTGGACTTCCTGCTCAAGGCCATCATGCGCACCATGTGGTTTTCCGGCGGCTTCCATTGGGTGGTCACGAAGGGGCAGCAGGCCTCTCCGTCTGAGGCCACCATCCTCACCCTGGCTCCGCACTCCTCCTACTTCGATGCCATCGCTGTCACCCTGACGATGTCCTCCATCGTGATGAAGGCAGAGAGCAGAGACATCCCAATATGGGGAAGTGAGTGAGCTCCCCCCCCGCCCCCCCCCGATGGGAGGAAGGGGGGCCCCCCCCATCCTGCTGGGAGGGGACCAGACCCCCCCCTCCTGCTGGGAGTGAGCG
>NW_025408734.1:7200-26982 GCF_002201575.2 Neomonachus schauinslandi | reverse complement strand
CCTGCTGGGAGTGAGCAAGACCCCCCCCTCCTGCTGGGAGTGAGCAAGTCCCCACCCTGGAGTGGGCGAGCCCCCCCCATCCTGCTGGGAGTGAGCGAGTCCCCCCCTGGAGTGGGTGAGCCCCCTCCATCGTGCTGGTCCATGCAGGTCACACCCACATGAAATAGGCATTTGTCCTTGAGTCTCTTCTGTTTCCTTTGTTGTGGTTTCCTCTGCAACGTTAGTTGTTGTGGGTTTTATTTTTGGTTCACACACAAGTGCCCTCAAACGTCATGTGTCGAAGTCCCTGCTCACGTTTTGTCCCTGGCGTGCAGGGTCTGTGTCACACGGTCCTAGAAGTGTGTGTGTCTCAGTGCCCTGGTTATGGGACCAAAAGCCCAGGTGTGCAGGTGTCCCTCGGCCACGTGACAAATTACCCAGCTGGTGGCTTAAGAAAGCAGAAACTTACACTCTCACAATTCTGGAGCCAAAAATCTAAGGCCAAAGTGTCCAAAGCCTCGCTTCTTCTGGAGGCTTTCGGGGAAGGTCCTTCCTGCCTCTTCCATCTCCTGGTGCAGCTCCTGGCACCCTGGGTAGTCCTGGGCTCGTGGCCGCATCTTTACCGCCCCAGCCTCCCTCCTCACAGGCCTCCCCCATGTGTGTCTCCCTGTATGTCTCTTACAAGGACACTTGTCCTTGGATGGTCTAGGGTAATCTCATCTCCAGGTGCATAACTAATTGCGTCTGCAAAGCCCACAAATGAAAGCACCTTCCTCCTCCCGGCCGGGCCCACGCCGGAGCTGCCAGGTGCCCTGCAGGGCCGGCCTACCTGTTCCTGTTCTCATCCCCCTGGTTTCTGCGCCAGGGGTTGCCACCCAGCCCTGGTTCCTCCAGGCTGCTCCTGGGGGGGGGGGCCACCCCACTGTCACTCTCCTCTGCCCACCCCTCACTGTTTAGACCGTGGGCATGTCATGCTGAGCATGTCCGCAGTGGAGTCTGGAGCAGGGCTGGTCCGGGCGGGAGGTGCGTGGTCCTGGGGCCAGAGCTGCAGGGGCAGAAGGTCCTCACTCTGTCCGCCTTCTCTGAATTCTCCTGAGTTCCCCAACTCATGTTACTGTTCAGGTGACAGTTAAGAGAGAACATTGTGTACGTTTTATGTTGTCTTTCTAGTAAGTGGGACATTCTGCGGGGGCCCAATACGTTGTGTGCTTTTGGCCAAAGAGATGCTAACCAGCATTTACTTGACTGTGGATCAGAGGGTGTCTGCTCAGATAGCTGTCACAAAGCACCACACGGTGGGTGGCTTTTAAACAGCAGCCGTTCATGTCCACGCTCCTGGAAGCCAGGAGTCCGGGATCAGGGGGGCCAGCAGGGTGGGGTTCTGGCGAGAGCCTCTTCTGGGCTGCAGACAGCCACCTTCTCGCTGTGTGCTCACATGGTGGAAAGCAGAGAGGGGTGGTGAGCAGTTAGGACCCTCCGTGGTCTTGTCCCTGGGAATGGGGACACAGATCCTCCATTTAGACCTAACGGTCTCAGCCAAGGTGGTTTCAGTGCTGGCAGTTACAGAACCAAAGTGAAATGAAGGCAGCTGTCCCACAGAGCCGGCAGGCTAGCCCTCCCCTTGCGGAACTTCCTGTGGAAGGTGTGCAGATACACGGGGACGCTGGCCATGGACGTATAGGGCCAGTAATTTTGAGCCTGGTTATCCAAATAAAGGTTTATATGTCATGTGCCTGGAAAGTCGGGTTAAACCGAGAATTTTCTGAAAGCCAGGCAGAGACTCTGGTAATTAGCAAATATGCGTTTCACTTTAATAATGCTAGAAGGTCATCACAGGCTCCTAAGTATAGAGCAGTGTGGTCCCTGGCAAAGGACGCAGGAAGCTATTTCAATTTTGCAATTTTGTTCCGATTTCTTATTCTAAGTTTTAAGCTTCAGGCTGTGGAATGTCAGCATTCTGGGGAAGTGCTGGGATTTGGGGGGGCATGTTATCTCCCCCTCATTTGTGTACAAATTACGCAAAGCCTTCTCAAAACCTTGCCTTCAATTATGGCTCGAGTCACAAGTTAGAATCATGGAGGCTCATAGTTGGACCTGCTCATCCACTTCCCAAGGTCAGGGTTCGAAAGCCAACTCCGTTGGCTGAATGTGCTGGGGGCTGCAAGGTCAGAGCTGAGCTCCATGCCCCACATCACTGACCTTAACCTTGGGGTGTCAGAAGGGAGGGCCACCAACATGTCCTCTGTGTGCGGGGGTCCTTCATGTAGACTTAGATTCCCACTCATTTCAGGGATAGCATAGCAATAAGAGTGAAGGAGTGGCGATGGACCCATTTATTATAGATTTTAATTAGAACTCATATATGGCACATCCCAAATTGTATTCCTTTTCTCTGGGTTTTGAAGGTAAATACACCTGAAAGGGACTCTCCCCCAGGAATGCAGCTGAGGGCTTCTCCCACCATGCGTGACCAGAACACACCCTGTGACGCAAGCCTGGATTCCTGCGTCGCAGGGGGGTCTCGCTGGCCGTTCCTTCTGGTTCCTCTTGTCCTTGTTGTTTAAAGCACGAAGCTTTTGGACCCTTTGACAGCTCACGACTTTGGTGAAGAGATGAATGTTAAAAATATTCAAAATATTTTCACCTTCAGATTTGTAAATACCAGTTAGAGTAATCAGCCCAGTGATCTTTCTCATTGTTACATTGTTGGTTTACTTTCAGTGTCCTTGATATGGGCCCCTGGGCATTTACAGACCTGAGGAGGTTTGGTGCTCAGTGTCAGAGATGACAGAGCCGGCTCACGGTCTTGTTGCCCGGCCCCTCGTTGACAGCACCGCTGGGGCTTACCCGGCGGGCAGCCACATTTCCTCTCTGTCCTCAGAAGCAAGCTCTTCAGTTGTGAGGTCTCCAGTGTGGGTATTCACCTGGGGATTCCCAGAGAGAGGTGCAGTCTGAGATTTCAGTCGGGATGAAGCCCCGTCATCCTCGGAGCCCAGAAAGCCGCTCCCCACCTCTGCCTGGAGCTCCAGGCTCGTCCATGAGTGGCGGAGAGCCGTCCTCATCCGTGTCGCCAGGAAAGGGGAACGCTGTTCAGGGAGACCAGCCAGCCTGCAGCCCTTCTCTCCCGCCCTGGGAAGACTGTGCGGAGCTGGTGTGGACAATGGGAAGCTGGGCGCCTTCCCATCGTCCTGTCCTGCGGGGGATCCCCTCGGCCCTTTCCCCACGTGTCACTCCAGAGTCGGAAGGAATTGGCAAGAACGATGCATCGGGGAAAGAAGTTTCCAGATGCCGGACGAAAACATCACCGAGACCCACATGCAGCTTAGATTTTGAGTCCCGTGGACCTGACGAGATAGTTTTGTTCCTTTTTTTTAAATGAGTTTTCTCTTTGTCTTTTGGAAGACCTCCCAGAAAGAAGAGTCACATGTCATTCTTGCGAGTAGTTAGAACACTCGGAAGTCCGAGCTGATGTTGCGCCCAGCGGGGACGTGTCTCACCCGTGGGGATGCCCGGCTGCCAGGCCACCTACTGCTCCTTCCTGGGGAGGACACCCTCCCTCAGGATGACTGTCCTGTCAGTTCGGGCTTTCTCTTCTAAGAAGTGTCTCCCCACCTTCAGATCCTCTTGCGCGAGAACCGTGTGCTGGTTGCTGCTGTAAAGCAGGAGAAAGCAACTGGTCACGAGGGCACTGACCTGCCACCCCGGCAGGGCCGTGGGCCCCCTGTGCCGAGCCAGTTAGGACCGCAGCTGTATGAGTGTCCTGGGACGCCCCCGGCAGAGGGCCGCACACCGGGCCGCTGAAGACAGCAGATGTTGGTTCTCACACTGTCCTGGGGGCCGGGAGCCCAGAGTCAAGGTGTGAGCAGGGCAGCTTCTGGGGAGAGGCCGTGCCAGGCCTCCGCAGCCTCTGGCGGTTCCCCACCATCCCCGGCGTCCAGTGGCTCTGGTCACATCACTCCGGTCTTGGCCTCTGCCGTCCCGTGGCCTTTTCCCTGCGTGCACACCCATGTCTCTCCCTCCTTGAGAGGACGCTGGGCGTGGGTCAGGGTGCACCCTACTCCAACACTACATTATCTTAGCTCAGTTGCATCTGCAAGCACCCGATTTCCAAATACAGTCACAGGCCTAGGTACCTGGGGTCAGCACGTCAGCCTGTGTCTTTGAGGGAGACAGGTCTACACATAACAGGATGGTGGGGTTTAAGCCATGCGCCTCGGGCCCTTCTGACTCTGGAGCCCTTGCCCCGCCAACGCCCTCCTCTGCCAGCCTCTTCTCGTTGCTTTCTCCTGCTTTACAGCCTGTGGACGCCGGTGTCGTTACTTTGGACTTCGCAGGTTGTGGGGTTTCGTGCCATCGTGGGAGGGAGCTTCTGTGATTTTCCTGATCCCCTCATGATCAGACATTGACCCAACAACCCACCCACCCTCGGAGACAGTGCTGCCCTCGGGGCATCTCTGGGGGCTCGCGTGTGCCCCCCTGCCATGGGCAGCCCTTGTCCCTCCAGTCCTGCTGCGGCAGGTGCCATGGTTCCCAACGAAGGCCCCTCCTCCCCTTCCAGCTCTGATAAAGTACATCCGGCCAGTGTTCGTGTCCCGGTCGGACCAGGATTCCCGAAGAAAGACCGTGGAGGAGATCAGGAGGCGGGCACAGTCGAATGGAAAGTGGCCACAGGTAATGCAGTCCTGCTTGCGTTTTGAGCAGACTTATTCCGGAAGATGTGAGCCTAGAGATGGGGGCCTTCCCTGGGGGCCAGGTTCGTTTTCTTTCATTTTGTTTGATGAGCATGTGAATTCAAGTTTGTGCTAAGTGTCAGGTACTTTTGGCCCTAAAATTTGAAAATTGAAACAAACGAGAAGACCGTTCTCATGCATATCTCAAGTTCCCAAAGCATCTTTACTGAAATGACTCTGCTTGTGACCTCCTGCCCTCGCGCTTGGCACAGTCTCACATCTGACGAGTGCGCCGGTCCGTGAGGCGGAGCTTGCCCACATGTGCCCGGCGCCCGAGGGGGCGTGAGGAAGGCCTGTCGCGGGCAGCAGGGCGGCGGCCTCAGCCAGTGTCAGCTGTATTTCCTTGAGCCGAGCCTGAGAAGCTGAGCTCCCCGGGACTGTCCAGGTTCTGGGTGCTCAGAGAACATTGGAAGGCCTGACTGCCAGGCACCCCCGCCCACGGGCAGCCCCTCGGGGCCACGACGTTCAGGGTGCCTGGCGCCCCACCTCCGGATGCAGCCACGTGGGCTGTAGTTTCCGGTGCAGGGGGGAGAGTTTAGTTTATATCGTGTGGCTGGAGGTCAGTACGAGTCCGAGTAATTTGGGGTTCCAGTGGGGGAGGTGTTTAACCGCTGGTTTTGCAGTGTTTCTGGTTGCTGGCCCAGCTGTGCCTCGGTTCTAGCCCTGGTCCCGATTCCGTCAGCCGAGCGCCCTTCGCTGAGCCCTCCTCTGTGTGCCTTTGTCCCGCGTTGCCCCAGGGGGGGGGAGGCTGCGTGCTGCCAGGGCGTCCAGGCAGCGGTAGCTCGGCCTCACAGTGGCCGTGATCACCCCCACGCACGCTCTGAGGAGGCGTGTGCTGTCTGCATGTTTGCATTGCTTCCAGATCTTAATAGAACTTACACTTAGGAAATCCACACATGCTTCCATCATGCATCTAAGCCGTTTTGAGTAAGTGTGATTAAAGCATCTCAGCAGTGGAGAAAATAGACCGTATTCTGGATTCTGTTCCTTTAAGGCTGACCTTTTTTTCTTTTCATTCCAAGATAATGATTTTTCCAGAAGGAACATGTACCAACAGGACCTGCCTAATTACCTTCAAGCCTGGTATGTAATTTTCTTAAATTCTGTTTTCCTCCTTGAGCAAAGTGGGGGAGACACTCCTGGGCCCGTTCCCTGCAGGGCAGGGCTGCAAGCCTGCGGTCTTCCTGACATGACACGGCCAACACCCATGTTGAGGGAGCCTTCCAGGCACCCCGTGACCATTCACCAGGAAGGGGGGCAGAAACGCTGCTTTCCTCCGGGACCAGCATGAGACGGGCCCCCGGCGGAGGAGCTCTGCCCTCGAAGTAAGATGACGCCCCTTTTCCCCCAGGTGCCTTCATCCCTGGAGTTCCCGTGCAGCCTGTGGCTCTACGGTACCCGAATAAACTGGTCAGTGTGTTTCCTGGGGTTACAGTGACCTGCCTGGGAATGCGAATTCCCGGCGCCTCAGTGGGTCATTTCTAGCCAATCCGCGATTCCAGGACCACTCCAGTGTTCGTGCAGGAAGGGCTGTTGTCACGGGTCATGGAGCGGTGGCCCTTCCTCCCCGCTGATCGGTCCTGCCGAGTTGATGTGAGCCATCCGCCTTCGTCCTCAGCAGCCTTAGCTCCCTGTTCACCTGGGAAACAGGAGCATTGAGAGAATCTAAGTTCTGAAAGGCTGGGGGCAGCGGGCGGGAAAGGCGTAAGCGACTCTGTATTGAATATGCCTCTGTGTGCGGAGGTCTTCGCTTGTTATGTCAGAGCAAAGTAAAAGAGGGGGTGTTTGGGGCTCCGAGTGCCTGGGTGATCTTGACGGACTCCCAGCTCGGGGGAGGCAGGAAGGCCGGAAGAAGCCTCCGCGGGTTGTGGTCAGAGCCCCACCGCGTGTCTGTCTGAGCATCCGCAGCTGTCCCTTCCCCCGGGGGCCCTGTGAACGTGCCACACGCATCTGGTTCAGTGGGCCGCGCTCCCCAGGGCAGGCATCGAGCTCCGGTGGGTGCTGTTCGGCGCCGGCTGCATCTCACTTCTGCCGTGACCCCGTCCTGGTGGATGTCCTTGCCCCTGCATCAGCACCGGGCTCTCACCGCTGAGACTCGTGTCCCCGGGCCCTGCGTGGACGCGGGTGCACTGGACTCTTTCTTGATGGGGGACACGTGAGTTGGATTTGTTCACTGCACTGAGCTTTCTCCCTGTCATGGTGCGTCTTCATGACGACAAAAAAGAAACTCAGCAGTCACAACATGGTGCGGTCTGGAGTTGCTAGCCTAGATGGAGGCAGAATTACGTGTGACATCTGTGGGCATGAGGGGCCGGCCCCCCATCTCTGGGCCAGACCCGGAGGGTCCCAGGTTTGCACACCAGACCCTGTGCCTACAGGTGCACACGGCACAGAAGAGATTCTCCAAGGGGTCAGTCGGTAGATGTCGGTCAGAACCCGTAGCCGCACAAACTGACAGATAAAATGACTGTGACGTGCACACCGGAAACTCTGAAGAGGTGCATTCATTAGCCAGCGTCTGAGACTAAGAGAATGGTCAGTGTGTGGAATTCTAGATTTTGTATTTCTTTAAGCTTGTTTCGTCAACTTACTTTAAGCAGATTGCCTCTACTGGGTTCTCAGTTGTCAGAGAAGCAGAACAGCTGCTTTGCTCACTCATCCCATCAGTCTGTGTCGCGTTCTTCAGCGGCCTAGCTTCAGGGAGAACCACCACTAACAGCTTTGCGTGCAGGCCCGTGTGGAGGACGAGTGGCTGAGGGCAGGTCGGGGGCCGGGGAAGCCCTTGTGGTGGGGGGCTTTTCAGGAGTCCATGGGAAGCCAGCAGGTGGGTATCAGGGTTTCGGTAGAAAGAAGCCCAGTGTCAGGGTAGAAACGGTGTGTGTTCTCCCACGTCCCCACCTAGGTGGCTGGTGCAGCAGCCAAGACTGCAGATGGGGGGCGCCCACGACACTCGGGGTCCTGGGCACGCTTGGGGCTCTGCAGTGGTTTCTTCTGCTCCCTCCCAAGCCTCAGCTCATCTGCTAGGCGTCTCTGGCCCAGAGTGGAGGCCAGGGCCTTGGGGGTACAGGTGGGTGTGGGTTGGAATGAGCCTCATGTGGCAGGTGATGGTGATGACAGGGCAGGTGTCACGGGGACTGCTCGCAAAAAGCAGGTTCCTGCGCTGTGGACTGATATTGGCAGGGATGCCTTGAACACAGGGGAGGGCAGAAAACGGAACTGGGGCAGCATCTCAGGCGGACGTCAGAATTGTGGACCTTGGAGCTTTGGGAGGAGAGGAGTGTGTCTGGGTGGCCTGGAGGTGGTGAGCACCCATCTGCTCCCTTGTCCCAGAGTGGGCTTGGGAGGAAGAAGGGTACCAGCATCTCTGGGGTCAGAGGTGGGCCAGGTTGAGGGCCAGGACAGAGGGTGGGCACACCGTGGAAGGAAGGGCTCATGAGGGAACTCCGGGCGCCTGATTTCCAGCTGTGATTCATTTTGCTCCTTTCTTGCCCCCAGGACACCATCACGTGGACCTGGCAAGGCCCCGGAGCGTAAGTCAGACCCTGTAGTGCCTTGTGTGTCCTGTCCTGCTGGGAAAGCACAGGGGCCGCTCAAGTGACTGCCCTGCATTCTGGGCACTTCTGCAAATGTGGGTCCTCAGAACACATAACCCACTGCTGTCTGACAGCAGTCAGGGTCTGCCCACTGTGAAAACTAAGTGTGCAAGCCTGGCCTGTTCGCACACTCCTGGGTTCCAGGACCCAAGTTAATGGTCTTCAACTCCAGAGGGAAGGTGACTGTGAGTGCTCTTTCGTCCCCACGTGTGCCTGTTGGCTCAGTGGCCACCATCCCATCCGCACCGCACCCCACAGCTCCTGGAAAAGAAAGGGGAGCTGCAGGGACGCTCCTCTTAAACAGCTGCACGGGGGAGGCTCGGGTTCTAGGACAGCAGGCCTCCGTGGTGCCAGCCTTCGACCTGGTGCAGCAGAAGGGTGGGTGGTGGGGCCAGGCAGAGCCCTCCCCTGGGCACGGCATTTGGAACGGATGCTGGGGAGGGGAGGTGCCCCGAGGGGCAGCATATGTGGGTTGCTGGTGCTAACACTGCTGAGGCCAGAGTGTGGAGGGTGGAGGGTGAGAAGCCAGGGGGCCGCTGGGAGAAAGGTGGGAAGGGCTCCTTTGGGCCTTGGTAGCCAGGCTTGGGCCTGGCAGTGATAGGGCAGAAGTCGGGTATGTACAAGAGAGAGTTAAGAGGACAGTTGTCCACTGCGGAGAGGAGCAACGGCCCAAGGACAAGAGCCTCCAGATGGCTCCCCATTCCCAGCTTCTGCAAATAAAGGGTGGTGATGCCGGTTCTGAGGTCAGGAGTTCTGGGGCCGGCCTTGGGGGTGGCATGACTCAGGGCCTGTTGAGTCTGCATTGCCTGGGGACAGCCACGTCTGGGACAGTGTCACGTAGAGGAGGTTTCCTGAGCCAGAAGACACACTTGGGAAATGGGGGCATGCAGGGCAAAGGAGAGCTGCAGGAGTGGGTGCATTTGTTGGGACAGTGAGGAACCCTGATTAGTAAGAGTAGCCCCATCCTCATTACAGTGTTGTAAGGCTCGGCTTTAGGCTGAGGGAGGCACGGCACCCCCTGAGCAAATTAACTGCCCAGTAGTGCCCTCTGCAGGGGACAGGCGTCTGGGGAGTTTGCTCCAGAATTGGAAGTAATTTAATTAAAAGACATTGAGAATCTTTTAACCAATGCTGTAAATCTGTTTGTTCATTTTTAAGGTTGAAAATCCTGTGGCTCACACTGTGTCAGTTCCACAATCGAGTGGAAATCGAGGTTCGTACAGATGCAGTGTTAAACAGCGTTACGCGCGGGTCTGTAAAGATGCAGAGCCAGAGTGCTGTGTAAGCTGTCCAGATGCAATGTGGTACAATGTTACGTCGGGGTCTGCACAGCTATAACGTACATGCTGTTCCCTGTGCACATACAGTGTTAGGCAACCTTTGGCAGAGTCTGTGCAGATCCGCTGTTACGGAATGTCTGTCGGCGCCGGCCCCCATGCGGAGCGATCCCCTGTTACGTTGGCCACGTGCATCTGTGTGCATACAATGTTACACAGTGTTACGTTGTGGATGCGGTGTTCTGTCGGTGTCTGTACGAAGACAACATGATGTTATCTGTGTGGCCGTGAGGCTTTACTAGCGTCTGCAGATACAATGAGATGTGGGCATCTCTAGAGATAGTGTTGGTATCTACACAGACACGATGTGCTACATGTCACGTTGCTGTCCGTACAAATACAACATTGTGTGTCATCTGTCTTGCTTTGAAATCTTTCCACTTCTCTCTGCTCCTCAGAGGTACTTCCCTGTGGTTTTTCATCAGTCACATTGTGTCTCTTGCATGATTTTGCAAGAATCAAATAGGTCTTTAAAAATCAACAAGGAAGTTAAACCCTTCTTTTATTATGGTTAGCGTAGCTTAAAGGCATTTAAAATTGGCACATGTGCAGTGAATTATGTCTCGGCATTTTTACATGATACCGATGCTGCCGGATTCATATGGCAGATCTGTCGTTCTGTCATTCTCTGTCTAGTCCGTGGACAGATCACATAACCTGCCTCCAGCTTTCAGCCCGTTGTATGTCCCAAAGTCATGGTACCCATTCTCTCGGCTCAATTCATTAGCCACGTTTGTGTAGCGTGTACGTTTTATCCAAGTGGATGAGGAATAGAGTCTCTTCTTAAAAGGGAATCAGTCGGCTACTGTGCTCCTGAAAAGGGAGCCCGAACACAACGGAAAGGGTTTAATGAGGCAGTTTGCTACCTTCTGATAAAAGTTGCAGAGCTGCACTGAATTTACATGGATTTCAGCCAGGTTCCAGATTTTTCACTTCAGTACAACATAAGCCACTTAATTACAACACACTGAGCCGAAAGGTCCCTGGCCCGAGTCCAAGGGTGGCAGCCATCCACGTAGAATGTTATATGTGGCTCGTCTGCGGCTGGCTGGGAAGCAGCCGTGCAGCGGGCTCAGGGGAGGACACCTCCAGTGTGCACTTCTCTATTTCAGGCCTCAGTTCCAGTTTTCAGAGTTGGTTTTTATTTTTTAAGATTTAATTATTTGTCAGAGAGAGAGAGAGTGAGCGAGCACAAGCAGGGGGAGCGGCAGAGGGAGAAGCAGGCCTCCCGCCGAGCAGGGAGCCCGATGCGGGGCTCGATCCCAGGACCCCGGGATCATGACCTGAGCCGAAGGCAGATGCTTGACCAACTGAGCCACCAGGCATCCCCACAGTTTTCAGAGTTTAAAGGAAACTCTGACTTTCTGAAACCCCTCTAAGTGTCTTCACTCGTTCTCTGCTGACAGGTATCAGTGCTGACGGGAGCACCTGCCACGATTTCCATGGTGTGTGGTATACAGTGGCGGGGAATGCCTGAAACCACGTGGTGGGAACTGATAAGGCTTCGGGGTATCCCCGTATTGTTGTGTGTCTGTATTAAAGAAAAAGGGCTCAGTGATGTTTGCCTTTCTGCACAGTGGAGTTGGCAGCCGAGTGTGGGGCTTATTTAACAATGTGTTGTGTTCTCCCCAACACAAGCGGAGACTTTTAGAAAGAGGAGCACACATGTAATTCTTGTGCACCCCGAGAGAAGGCTTCCGTGTGAAATTAGAAATACAGAGTGCCCTGGCAAGCACGAGCTTCTGTCTCGGGGGAGCGAGCGGTCCTGAGGAAGCGTGGGTTGTGTTCACACGCATGTACATGTGTGCTTGTGCTTATGTGCGTGTGCGTGCACACTGTGGCCACATTGAAGGTGGTTCTGATGGAAGCTGCTCTGACAGCTCTTCATTGTGTTAGACTCACGACTGCACTGTGGTGGGCTTGTGATGCGCATGGAAGTAACGCAGCTCTCTTTGTGCTCAGTTCCTCCCCGTGTACAGCCCTTCGGAGGAAGAGAAGAAGGACCCCGCATTGTACGCCAGCAACGTGCGGCGCGTCATGGCCGAGTGAGTGCCCCGCGTCGTGCTGTGTCAGAGCCAGAGTCCACGGCGTCCTCCGAACACCCTCGTCCCCTGGGAACCCTCGGCGTATCAGGGTGCCCATGCATGGGCTGGTTCCTCCTTAGCATGGCACAAACCACAGTGGCATTCGGAAAACAGGTCTTTGCAGAAGCGAATGAGTAAGTGCTGACTGTGCGTGTGGGCAGGCGCTGTGCTTGGCCGCTCTGCACCCCCGGTCTCTGCCGGGTCCTGCTTCTGGATCTGCGTCATCGTCACTTAACCTCATAAATTTCACCTGTGTGGTAGGAACCGGTCACCAGGGTGCCGGGTCTGTGCACGCGATGGGGATGCTAGCTCTGCCTGGCAGCCCGCGGGACGATCTTCCTCTTCACGTTCTTCATCTGCTCGTGTGGTCTTTGCTGGTGCTCTTATTCCATCTTACCAGATTCAGTGTGGGAACTATACGCTGATCTCCTAAGATAATGTGCGCTAATTCCACGACAAGTGAGCGTGCCATTCGAAGTTTCTTGCTTCCTGATTCCACACCGTTCCCGGCTGTCTTGGATGGGGTGACATCAGCCTGCGCCCTGCGTTTCTTCCTACCTTCCTACCCTCACCTGCCCTGTCCCGTCTTCTCTCTCCTCCTCTCTTCTGCTCCCGGGCAGCAGGGGCCGCCTTTGCGTTTGGCCACCGTGGTGCAGGGGGGGCGGTTCTCAGCGGCTCCACAGGCATGCCCCCCCGCCTCGTGGGAGGTTCATGTGGCTCTGGAGGGGTTTTCCCTGCACTGTGGCCGAGCTGGTGTGACCGAGGTGTGAAGTCAGCCCCATCCCCTCACTGTGTGCCCATCAGACCGCCCACATTCATGTATTCTGTGAGACTGTACTAAGCAAAATTATAACCTCAACATATGTAAATTGAAACTTTGCAGGGTATTCAGACATTGTCCGCACGCCCCTCAGGAAGGTAGGTGCTAGGGACAGAGGCCAGTGGAGCGCCCCCAGCCTCCTCGGGCATCCACTCACCAGAATTCATCTGCTCACTCTCGGAATCCCACACCAGGACGCATGGAGAGCAGTCGGCTGTCAGGATGCACTCTCAATTTGGGGGAAGTCAGGGTGTTCAACCTCTTGATAAAGAAATAATCTCCATGGAATTAAAGGTTTGACAGGTTAGGTGTAAATTTTTTTAGATCACATTCAAATAAATTAGCTAATTATGTTAGAAAAAAATATATATCATAAATTCTCTATGTTAACGGAAGAGAAGCATCTTAACATCGAATGGAAAAGGGCAGATTAGCCACTGGGCATCCCCCTGCCCCAGCAGCCATGGGAGAACCCAGAAACGTGGAAGTGGGTCCTTGCACCCACCGAGAACGGCCCAGGCCCCGTGAGCATCGCGGGCAGCCCGAGTGCGCCTCCTCCTGCCTCCTTGGGGGATAACCCGAGATGCTCCTGGTAATCCTAGCTTCTGTCCCCACACGACGGTACCCCGGTTGCCGAGCGGGGTCGTACTAGCTGTGGAAGAAAGACTTCGAAGCCCCTGTGTCCTAGCCACAATTGCACGGTACCGTCATGGCAGGGAGGAACTACTGTGGAGATGATTAAAAGCCCATTCGGTTATTGGGGGAGGGGGCTTAGTTTTAAATACTTGGCACATTTTCTACCATTGTTTCCTTTAATAGAAGAAGGGCATTTTTCATGAGATCTGATGCAGTTCTTTAGAATGGCTGAGCTCTGACTTTGGGGCACCGCCAGCCCTGATGAAGGCGACCCCCGGTCACCCCTAAGATGAGTTGAGCTTCCAAGTTAGACACCCGGTGGGGTGGTATCCTTGACACCAGCTGCACGCTTGCTTCCTAGGAGGGTGGAAACCACAGTAATACTCAGCTAACCGCAAAGCTTGGGGGAGCCCCAGGTTCTATGTGATTGGACTTTGGGGTCCACTGCTAAGCATTCATGTTTAGTGCCAGATGTGGACTTGAAACATTGTCTTTCTGTGCATGTCAGCGTTCAGAGTGCTCGCCACCCAGTGGCTCCCAGTGCAGACATCTGTGTGGCAGGGTGCTTCTGTGGGCGAGTGTGAGAACTCTGGTCCCGCAGCACCCTGGGGCGAGCGCCCGGGGCCATAGCGCCCCTGCTTGGACCCCCATCGCCTCCCCCCTCTTTCCCCCGGGTTCTGGCCTGCCAGACGCCCCTTCTTGGGGAGGGACACGTGGGAGCGGATGGGAGAGAGGGTTTTTCCTGTCTGTGGACAGCCTGGAGGGACGAAGCCTGTCCTCCTCCATGTGTCCAGACCCAGGGGAAGTTTTCAGGGTGTCCCTCCCACAAGGCCTTCCCGGCTTTATCTCACGGAGCACAGGCTGCGGCGAGGGCTTCTGCCATCTGCTGGGGCTTTCTCTGATGGAATGGCAGGAGACGGCCTTGCTGGGCTCCCAGCAGCCGAAAGGACAGAGCACTACTCACGGCCGCCTGACGAGCCCCTACAGGCTCGGGAACGGTTCACCGGCCTGGCAGACATCTTCACAGATTCCTGTGCTTTAGTCCAGTCTTAAACGTTGGCTTCGTTCTGGACACTTCCTCCTGCTTCCTGGAGTTCTTTCCTCACCCCAGCGCCGCCGACTCCCCGGGGCTTTCCGGAGCGAAGCTGCCGACCTCCAGCTGCGGCTCCGCGTGGGCCTCCCACGTTCTCGGGAAGTTGTTCTTTCCGTGGCCTGCACGGCCGCCCTGGACACCACCTGTATTCTTAGCAATTTCTTCCTGTTTAACTAAAACAAGGTTTATGGGGGCCACAAAATTAGCACGCGGATACCCCTGCAAAAGCATGACTTGCAGATAAGCTTCATGAGCCCCAGAGGGAGGGATCGCCGACCCCAAGTGCATGTCCTCACGCACAAGCCACGGCCTGCCTCAGACGCACGGGGTCTCGGTGGGACGTGGGATGGGTGCCACTGCCGCGTGGACGGGGTCAGGAGCCACTGGGGAGGGGCCTGGAAAGTGGGGCCTGTGTTACTTTGATGCAGCTCCCTCTCCCGTGGTCACCTTGAGCCATCCTCCTCGCTCTGCTGCTCTGGGGGCGCTTGACCAAGACGCCCTCCTCTTTGCAGGGCCCTGGGCATCTCCGTAACCGACTACACGTTTGAGGACTGCCAGCTGGCCCTGGCGGAAGGACAGCTCCGTCTCCCCGCGGACACCTGCCTTCTAGAATTTGCCAGGCTGGTGAGGGGCCTGGGGTGAGTGTGGCGCTTTTTCTTTTCAAACCCCTCCCTCACGCACCGTGGCTTATCTGGCCATGCTAGAGGGGTTCGCTCAGGAATGGGAGAGTTCTGAACAGCACTGCTGAGATGCTTTTTCTAAGACGGGAAGCTTCCAGAAACTTGTGTCAGGCCCTCCCAGGGGCCCCCACCCTTGCCGTTGTTGGTGACCAAGCCGGAGATCGCGGTGGGTGCTGAGGGCCAGCTGGGCCTTCAAGCCGAGAGAGGTGCTTGTGCTCAGGGTTTGTGGAAGCTTTCCACGGGTCCACGTCAGTCCGCGTAGAAGTCTCATAACTCTCCGTGCTCAGCGCAGCGGTCCCAGCCGACGGTCACACCCACCTGCCCGAGGGGGTCCGCAGAGCGGACAGGGTGTCGGAATACATGGTGTGCCTTCAAGTTATTAGAACACGTTTTGTTGAAAATGAACTTGCTGCTCGCTGTAGAAGCAATTTTAATATTTTGTTGAGTCTCGTTACAGTAAATCTCCCATTTTTGGCATTCTGTAATTTTAATGAAAAATATCTTTTTCCCTCTTTGTGTGTAGGTTAAAGCCAGAAACACTTGAGAAAGATCTGGATAAATACTCCAAAAGCGCCAAGATGCAGAAGGGAGGAAACTTGGGTCTCCCTGAGTTTGCGGAGTACCTGGGCGTCCCTGTCTCAGACACGCTGGAGGACATGTTCTCCCTGTTTGATGAGGTGGGGCCGTCACCCTGGGAGGGGGCTTTCGTGGCCAAACCTCCAGCTTTCGTATGTGTATTGTTTCCTAATAAGCACTGTTTGGGGATTGGGGAAGTAGAGAGGGAAAGCGGCCCCCCCTTGCCCCGACCAGCCCCCCGTCCCTTGGCTATTTTCTCCCATGCTTTTAAATGCACGTAGAAGTTTGACATTTAAGTTGACATTTGCTGATAAACCTGTAGTTTAGGGTTTTAAATGGAATCGCTAAAAAGCCTAAAAATATCAAAGAGTGTTCCCTCCTCCAGAAATCCAGAATTTCTAGGTAGTGGGCCTCTTTCCCGATGATGGGTGTACGGGGCCACCATCGGCCTTCCGCCAAGTGCGTGAGGACTGTCCCATGCGGCGCCGCATGCACGTCAGCCAGCCATGCCCGTAATCAAGAAACCCATCGTGTCTGGATGAGGAGTCCACGTTTGCCAGCGCAGCCCTGGACATGGGTGGCCCTACCGGGCGTGGGGGTGGGAGTCAGTGCTCCGGGAGCCGCCTCTGCCCTGGGTCCGCCCCTTGGCTTGTCCCACTCACTGCGGTGGCCCGTTGGTTGGAAGCAGCGCCTGTCCCGTGGTGACCCCCAGGGTCACTGAGGACCTGCTGCGTGGAGCTCAGTGAGTGTCCAGCGGGCCAGGCCTGGGCATTGACCACATCGTCGCCCGGGACCCGCCTTCATTCTACACGCTCACCTCTCTGCCACATGCGACTGGGTTCTTAGAACACGAGTACGCCCCTTGCCACGTGCTGGGGTTTTTCTCGAAGGAAAGCCTTAGCAGGTGGCATGAACTTCCTTACGCTTCGTGCACCAGTCTCCTGGACTCTGAAAATCAACCATAACGGCCTAAAAAGGGTGTGTGGTGTGGCCACCTTGCAAAAGCCAGTTGGTTATGAATGTTCTTCCAAAATACTCCTTTGGTAGAGGCAGGGAAGGTCCAGGAATGAGTGTTCAAACCCAGCTCCCCCCACCCGCGGGAGGGGCTGAGCTGTCCCCTGAGGGCGTGTCTCGTTCCCAGAGCGGAGAGGGCAGGATGGACCCTCGGGAGTACGTGGTCGCCCTGTCTGTCGTCTGCCGGCCGTCCCGGACTCTGGACACCATCCAGCTCGCGTTCAAGGCAAGTGTGGCGTTTAGGGGCGTTTAATTTGTAGGGACCGTGAGACACGGGGTCACGGCAGGCCTCGCCTACATTTTCACAGCACCTTATCACTGGCAGACGTACTCTGTGCCTGACTGCTATTTTCACGGAAGCTTCTATCAGCCATTGTTGTACAAATGCCCCCAAACCTCCTCGAATCAATTTCCGCCTGCAGTTCGTAATCCACACTCACGTGAAGGGCATGGAGGAGGGTCTTTGTGAGTTCCAGCGTGCCTGGACAGGGCTGGTGAGTGCCCCACGCCAGGTGGTGTCACACAGCCATCCTGTGCAGCCCCACACCTCTCAGCTCTCCCAACTCGACCTCTTCATCAGCCCATTGACTTAGGGTGCGAAGGAGCTTCCTGTCCAGAGCCGAGCCATTCACCCCTGCTGCAGGGATTCTCAGAGTCTGGGAGACACCCATAATGGGGTCCCCGCTCACCTGCGGATTCACCTGGCTGGCTTCACCAGGACACCGTCAGCTAGGACAGAGCTGGGCTGGCTTTACTCACCTAGAAACACATTTTGTCAGGGTCTCAGAATGGGTACTTCTCGCAGGTGCAACTCACGTTAACCAGATTCATGAGAACCTGAGGTATGAGCCAGCTGGATGCTTGTCTCTCACTGCTTAGAGAATGCCCCCTTCCTTGTTTATGACCCCAGCAGCCCCTCCCCATAGCATCACTGGGAAACGCCCTCGGTGCACGGTGCCTTATGTGGATCACACCATGAGAATTAACCGGCTGACTGATATTTCGTGGGCCCTGTCTAGGAAGGCCTGACCTGCCTCCTCCAGCCTGAGCAGTCTAGCTCTGAGGGCCCTAGGCCTGCACCTGGCTCGTGGCCTCTCTGCGCTCCTGCCTTCAGCACACCCCATTGTGATGGACCCCAACCCGGTACCTTCTCTGCTGTCCGCTTGTAGTCTGCTCTGGGAACAGTGGCCGTGCTTGGCTTGTGTCTCAGAACACAGAGCAGACCGTTTTCCAGGCAGCCCTGCCGAGGCTCCTGCCTGCGGGGCAGGCTTGCCGGCTATGGAAGGAGGTGGATCCGGGGCAGGCGCACCCCCCAAGGCCGCCTTGCTGGGCCTGCCTGGAGGGGCGGACATCCTTGCCCTGCAGGGGACACACACCGTGACTCACGGCACGCCCCAGCCCTTCAGTGCCTTTCTCTCGGTCACTTGCCAGAACCAGAGCAGAAGCTGTTGGAAGGAGGGTCCGTGGGTCAGCCACCTCCTGAAGGTCAGGCCCGGTGGTGGCTCGTTCGTGTTACTGAGCAAAGGCCCGTTCCTGTGCCAGCAAGCCCAGGGTGCCGGCTCCATCCCTGACCCCGGGGACACACGCTGCTGCCTGGAGGCCCCTCTAGTGGGAGGGCGGGCCGTGCACTCAGAGCTCAGTACCCCGTGGGCGTCCGTTTGTGAGCGGAGTTCCGGCTGTCCCGAACCAGTGGGGTCAGGGCCTGCTCGAGAGCTGGGAACCCCGTGAGCAGGAGAAACGGCCTACACAGCTGGGGGGTCATGGGGTGACGCCGGCCTCTGCCTGCAGATGTATGGGTCACAGGACGGAGACATCGATGAGGACGCCCTGTCCAGCATCCTCAAGACTGCCTTAGGGGTGGCAGAGCTCAGCGTGACCAACCTTTTCCGGGCCATCGACCAGGAGGGGACAGGGCGAATCACATTTGGTGAGTGGCCCGGGAGCAGGGGGAGGAGGGCCCCGTTGTACGGGGGGTGTGCCCAGGAGGCGGGGCTCGGGGACACAGTGCAAGCGAAGCCCACGCGTGCTCACCAGGGCACCATGTTGTCTTGTGCAACACAAAATTCCCAGAAGGAAGATTCTTCCCCAAGCCCGGCAGGAACAGGTTAGGGGATTTTGAGTCTGATTTGTGCAGGGGACGAATAGAGCCAGATCCAACGCCCAAGCTTGGAGCCCCAGATGCACGCTGTCCCCGGGGGCTGCAGACTGTGTGTGCTGAGGCAGCCCACGGGGGTCCATGATCCGGGTCCCCTGTGGAAGCAGGGAGCCTGCCCCATCGGGACTGCCCACAGTGGGCATGTCCTCGTGGGCTGGGGGGGTGGCTCATCAGTTTTAGCCACACAAATTGGGACAGCTACGATCCTCAGGGACTCAGACCTGAAAAACCCACTTGCAGGCTGAGGTGAAGGGGTCTGGGGCAGTAGGATCCCTGGAAGGCAGCCCCCGTCGGCGGGCCCGCCAGTGTGCACATTTGGTAATGAATGTATTCTCGCTAAAAAAGAGTAGACATTTGCTCAGAAAAGGTCATTGTTCATGTCTTGTTTGGACGTGTTTTTAAAATTGCATCCAAATGTCAGACACGAGTGTGTGTGTTGATTTAGTGTGTGTGTGTGTGTGTGTGTGTGTGTGTGTGTCCACCTGCACAAAGACCGTGCGTCCTGGTGCGTTTGGATAGTGGTGGTGCTGGGGTCGCTCACAGTGAGCACTGACCAACTGCAGACATTCTCCAGTGAGTCATTCTGTGTCCCCCAGAGGAGCACGGGCGGTTTCCCTGAGGTCTGTCGCCTCCCACACCCAGGCCTGTGAGTGTCACCAAGTTCCTGGAGGGCACTCTGCACCCCAGGACTGGGCCCCAGGGCCGTTGGGAGATGCACAGGCTCAGAGCCGCTCGGGCCCCGTGACCGGCTCGGATGGTGGCCCGGTCTCCCGTGCACGCATGCCTGGTCTCTCCAGAGCGTGGCCGTGTCCCTCGACAACAGCTGCCTTGCAGAGATCAGGTCCTCACGTGGACGCTTCGTCCTGTCCCCAAACCAGATCCTCTGATGAACAGCATCTCCCTCACACAGAGTACCCAGAATACACCACTGAATTCAAAATCATGTTTTCTGTAGATTTCCCCCAAACAGGAATAGCTGAAAGGACAGAACAGCCTGCTGTGTCATGTGCAGCAGAGAAAAGGAGAGGGTCTCTCCTGTCCCCCTCCCCCTTCCCTGCCCCCTCTTCCCTTCCCCCCCCCCCCCA
>NW_025408734.1:0-6800 GCF_002201575.2 Neomonachus schauinslandi | reverse complement strand
CCCGCTCCCCCTCTCCTCTGAGGGCATGGATTCCAGCCCTACCTGAAGGCTATGAGGTCACGGTGGCCCCTGCAGGCCCAGGGACAGGAGCCCCGGATTCCAGACGTCTGCCCCCTGCCAACCCAGGTGCCTCTGTCTTTCCAGTTGACTTCTGCAGGTTCGCAGAAATGTTCCCCAACTTCGCAGAGGAGTACCTGTACCCCAAAGAGACCCATTCGGACAGCAGTGCACAGACACCCCTCGCCCCAACCCCCAACGGCTTCTGTGCGGACTTCAGCCCTGAAAACTCGGACATTGGAAGGAAACCTTTCCGTAAGAAACTGGACTAGGACAGAAGGTTCTGGAGAGATGAGGCCTCTCTGCGGCCCTGTCACCACCCGCCTCCACCTGGCCGTGAGCCTGTTGGTGGTGACGCGGCTCGGCCTCGCTCTCCCGCGTGTTCTGTGCGTGTACCGGCCTCGGGCCGGGTTCTGTGACACCCGGGTCCTTCTGACCCTGTTCCTTTGTGGAGAGCCCGCGTGAGGGCGGGGCTTCGCCGGCCGCGGGGCTCTGTGGGCCCCCGGGGGGACTGTCCCGGCTCACTTCCTGCAGTCTTTCTTCGCGTCCCCTTTGGGAGTCCGTGCTCGGTGGCTTGCGCACGTGGACGGGACTCCACATGCACACGCGACACGCGGGAGACCAAGACGTGTCGCGTGCGTTTCGATTCCAGCACAAATTCTCTGCCAGCCTGTGTGGGGGTCACAGCGTGGCAGAGCCCCGTCTTTTAAACATTTCTATATTTGTGGGAACTCATGAGTATTTTATAAACTTCATTTAGATACTTCAGGAAGCATTCAACATTTTTTTAAAAAAAAGAAAAATTGTTTTCTACTTCATTTTTCCTTTGAGGGTCAGAGGAAATCTATTTATAGGCCCTTTTTTGATAGAATCCGAGGCTGTGTGGGGCTTTGACTTCAATCTCTTTCTGGCCTCTCTCTACCAGGTACATTCCTCCGTCTGGTCCGCCACACGCACCCGGCCCAGACGCCTTTTCTGCTTCTTTAATCCTTTTCAAATCCCCGTCTTTTTTATAAATGTTACCAGCTTGGTATTTCTGTTTAACGTAAGGTAATGTACTTCAGAGCCACGCAAATCCAGCCGAAGCGTTGCGCGGCAGGGAGGTGGGTGAGTTAGCAGGAGGTCGCAGCGGGTGGCCCTGGCTGGTGTGCTGAGCCTCCCGGAGACCGGCGTCCGGGCGACGGGCAGGTCCTGGCGGGAGGCTGGCGCCCCGCGCTCTGCCGCTGCCCACCGGGCCTGCCCGCCGCCTCCCCGCGCCACCGAGCTCGAGGCCTGCACCCTCCGGGCCTCGGGGAAGGCGTTGGGGCCACCGCCCGAGTCAGGTGAGGGGCAGAGCCTCCACACACAGGAGGGGACGCCCTGGTGTCGCCCCCCCAGGCCCGGAGCTCGGCCCGAGGCACCACATCCTTCTGACACAGTTAGAGGTCCGCTCTTCAAGCACAAGGACCACAGCCTCTAGTTGGGTCTGAAGCAAAGCCTCTGGTTTGCTTGGGGAAGAAAATTCTTCTGAATTTCTAAATGAATTGGACTTTGTATTTGGGCATCTCCATAGAAAGCGACCGCGAGGGCCGCCAGAAAAAATGTTTACAGACTTCCCGAGGCGTGCCCGGTGTGCGCTTCCAGCAGCCTCCCGGAGCCAGGGGAAGGCCCCGGCCTCCGTGCCTACAGCCGTGTCCGCCCCCCGGCGAGCACGGCCCGCAGGCACGCAGCCCTGACGCGGCTTTGGGAGCGCACAGTGGTCAACATCTAGCTGCAGAATGCATAGAAATTCATTAGGAGAGAAAACATACAAGTGACCAATGAAGGAGGTAAATAAACTAAGATATTCTGTGGGGAGGGTCCGGCTCGCGGCTCCCGGCCTCGGCGTCTGTGGATGAAGGGCTTTTTGAATGAAGTGCCGCTGGGCATTTTCAGGAAAACCCCTGATAAACAGACTTGGAATGGATGTTTACTCCTCCTGATCCTCTTCTGCACAGCGACCTAGTGTTGGTGATGTTCCCAACTGTGAATGTATATAGTTTGGGAGGGAAATCGCTTTTGTGAGAGGTGGGGACGGAAGGGGCCCCACGAGGACGCGGGGTCCGGGGTGGGCGCTGTGAAACAGCTTTGGATTTTCAGTGGAATGAATAAAACATAGTCTTACTCACCTGAGGATGTATTTTGTTGTGTGTGGCTTTTTATTAGAAAGAGAACAGCAGGGGCACTGGGGGGCTCAGTCCGGTAAGCGCCTTGACTTGATCTCAGCTCAGGTCTCAATCTCAGGGTCGTGAGCTCAAGCCCCACGCTGGGCTCCGTGCTGGGTGTGGAGCCTGCTTAAAAAGATAAAATAAATAAAATCAGAAAGAAAGACAACAGCACACATCTCTTAGGCCGTGACAGAGAACCAATCAAGATGGGGTTTCTCAGCAACTCGCCCAGCATGTTTGGAAAACACAGTAATTGAAATTCTGTAGAAAAACCTTTCTTGATCTCAGAGGGAAGGTCTGGAGCAGTTCGGCATCGTGGGGCAGTTGCCGACGTTTTAAGGCACTCAGATTGTATGGCTGTTTGCCTGCATGCTGGGTTGATTCTGCAATTTCTCTATCGAACACATACACCTTAAACACACTTCGTGAAGCCAAAACAAGACAGGATCTTGCATTCATTTCTCTCATCAATGCAGTAAAAGGCCTAGAATTAGAAAAAATGGGGTCAAAGTATTACAGTCCCCAAAACTAAAGGAAATAACGGTTAGGTAGCCACTCGCTCCAAGGACCAAATACTATTTCTGGTTCTGCTCAGTAGCACGTGGAGAAGCGGGCTGTCCTGAGGGCAAGTGGCCTGACCCCGGCGACTTCTGTGCGTGCTGGGCTCGCCCATGTCCCAGGTGGGAACAGGCTTGAAGGGGACGTGTGCACACGGGACGAGGAAGCTCCTGGAGATTCCATCAGAGACCGAAGCAGAACAGGCATCCCCGCCATCCCCACCAGGGCCCTGCTGCCCTCCCCGCTTGTGCTAGTCCAACCGGGGCCCCAGGAGCCACCGGTAGAAGCAAGTCAGACCCCAGCCCTTGGCACCGGCCATCCTCTCTGGGGGTTCCCGCCCCCCTGACCACGTGGGACTCACATCCAGCGGATGCTTCCTCCTGACGCGATGGAACGCCCCCTCCTCCAGGTGCTTTTAGCTTCTCCCCAAAAATGAACCACCCCGCGATCTTCACGTCCATCCCTGGGCAGCGTTAATGCTGCTAGTCACACCCCTCTGAATGTTTCCCAACATGGGAAGTGAGTTACAGGGTTTACCGTTCACACCGTTAAAATTCCTACACAAAATACAGGGGAGGCAAGAGGTGGGAAGATGGGTGAACAGTCAACAACCTGATGTGTGTGCTCTCTCGTGTGTGCACACCACATGCACACACACGGCAGGCCAGGAAGTCGTCCCCGTGGCTGTCACCAGCCTGGCCCTGTACCTGCTTATGGGGTTGGGACCCATACTTACAACTTCCTTCCCCACCCCCACTGCATGTGTCCTTGGCTGCAGCCAGTCCCTTGGAAAGTGAAGGTTCTGTACCTAGTGGAGGATTCTCATTCCAACAAATGTGGAGCCTTTATTAGCCACAACCTTAGTGGTGAAAGTGCCCAGAGGACCACCGGGCTCCAAAGAGAGAACAGCACCGTTCCCTGCATTCATCAGCTTCCTAACACTCTCCACGTCCTCATGGGTCAGCAGCAGGAGCGGCCCCCAGTAGCTGCTGACCATCTGAGCTTCAGAGCAAGGGGTCAGTTGCGTCCCCACATAGGAACCATGATCTTAAAGTGAAAGAGCCCCAAGCTGCCAAGACCGGCTCTGGTAAGGAGGGCGAGCTGCTCAGGTGCGGGGGCAGCAGGCAGACCTGCTCCTCACCTCTTCAAGGGCGGGCCACTCGCCGCTCCGAGAGCACAGTCTTCTCCTGGGACTCTGTCGGGCGAGCGGCACAGGGAGGGGGCAGTGACCACTGCGTGCGAGGTGCTGGATCTCCACGGAAATAAAACCATCAGCCCTGCTCCCTCCCGGTTCACTGGGAGACTGAACCACCGGCAGCTGAACTCAACAGAGATCTGTCCTGCGGAGGAGGGAGGAACAGAAAGCTGAGGAACGTTTTCAAGACAAAGCACCAGCCGCCCCCAGTAACTACTGGGTGTCAGAAGAGCCATCCCTGCCCATGTCACAGACGTGTGCTGTGCATGAAACCTCCCACGTATTGGTCCACAGCCCGAAGCACAGCCTGCCTGTCCTGGGCACCACCCCTTAGGACATGCCCCACGTTACAGGTGCCGTCCCCGGGCTGCAGCATCACTGGGTCCTTCCTCCGTCCAGCAAGGCCAGGTGCTTCTGGGCCGGGGGAGCTTGGTCAGAGCAGCGGAATCAAGTGCAGGCGTCCTTGGTAAAGCACACCCCTTCGCAGTGCCATACACGATGGACAGTGGGGAAGGAAGCCCCTCATTAAGTCTGCAGATGGTGCTGGCAGAATTGCTGAGGGCAGAGAAGACAAACCCATTTCCAGAATAAGCTTATTAAAACGAGGACACATCCCCCTTCAGTGAGGGAGGATCCAGCCTCACCATCCTGACACCCAGGGAAAGGCACCACCCTGGGGGCTACATCCTGGACCTGCTCTGTCAAGGGGGAATCCAGTGTGAGCACGTCAGCCTGCGGTGCTCTTGCGATGTTGACCCGTGCTTCATCTCAACCTCCCTTTCAGCCCCAGTCTGTGCAGTGACGTTAAGCCCCCAATGAGCTGGCTGGGAGAAGAGGCGGTTGACATCCAGCCCATGTGTCATGCCCTGGACCAGGGTCCAGAGACCAGACACGCACGAGGAAACAGGGGTGTGTGTTCCCAGCGGGGCACAAGCCAGGAGAACTGACCGAAAGAGATACTCAGTGTTCTATCACATGTGACTGAGTCCCAGAAAATGTAAGTCAGGGCAAAAAAAAAATGACTTGACAAAATAATGGCCAGAATGTTTCCAAATCTATACCAGACATCCAAGAAACTCAATAAGCCACAAGCAAAACAATGATAAGAAAAATACAGCAAGGCACATTATTAAAAAAAAACAAAACTCTGAGAGCCACTTCTAAAGAGACAATCTTACAAGCAGCCAGAGAAAAAGGAAACATTATCCCGGAACAAAGACGAGAATGGCACGCACGTGGAAATTGGCTGTGCATGAGGGTCATGAGCATGTGAAAATAGACGATGGTAAGTGTATATTGTAAGCCCCCCAAAGAAAACAAAAACATACAACTAAGAAGCCAATGGAAGAAAGGAAATAGGATATTTTTAAAATAATAATTTAGGGCGCCTGGGTGGCTCAGTTGGTTAAAGCGACTGCCTTTGGCTCAGGTCATGATCCTGGAGTCCCTGGATCGAGTCCCGCATCGGGCTCCCTGCTCAGCAGGGAGTCTGCTTCTCCCTCTGACCCTCACCCCTCTCATGCTCTCTCTCTCATTCTCTCTCTCAAATAAATAAATAAAATATTTTTAATAAAATAAAATAAAATAAAATAATAATTTATCCAAACTAGGCAGGAAACTGAGAAAAAGGAACAGAGGACAGACAATACAGATAGAAAACAAATAACACATGGTAAATTTCAATCCAACCATACTAGTAATTACATCAAATAGAGACTAAGAAACGCTTAAATCAGTTGGTAGACCAATTCTTTTCAGAAAACTATATGCTATTTAAAGGCATACTGAAAATTTTTTTAAATGGGATATATCCATACCATGCAAAAATAATCATAAAGAGGTCAACGTGGTGAGACTGATGTCCATCAACCACCAAGTGAATGTGGAGACGAGGAGATTCCCCTGCATGACCACCAAGGGCTCCGTTCAACGGGAAGACACGAGAGTCCTAAAGGTGTATGTATATGTACCTACTGACACTGCTTAAAATATATTTAGCAAGCACTGACAGAAGTAAAAGGAGAAATAAATCAACAAATATAGGTGGAGATGTTAACACAGTTTTCTCAGTAATCAATAGAACCAGCAGGAGAGGAAACATAATTATGTAGAAAATTTGAACAACCCCATTTACCAAATTGACTTAATTGCTCTTTCAAGGGCCCACAAAGCAGTTGACAAAACAGACTACACCCTCAGCTAGAGAGTACATCTCCATAAACTTCAAAATATTTAAATCATACGCAGTATGTGCCCTCCTCAAAATGAAGCTGCACAGCATGAATTCTACCCGCATTGTAGGAGCAGAACTGAGCTCTGTAGCCCACCGGACTGCACCAGGGACCAAGCGTCCACCAAGGAGCAGAGCGGGAGCTCCTCCCTGACAAGCAGGGCCTCCCTAAGAACAAGAGCTGGTTAGATTCAGATTAATTCTTTTAAACTTAATGAAAGTTAATGAGTCCACAATTTTGCTTCTAGTCAGGAGGGAGAAACCAAGACTGGGTTGACCCTCCCTCCTGGAACAAGCCATCAGGTAGAAAACACCGATGGGTTTTGCCTCAGCAATGAGGAATATTAGCCCTGGACAAAACACTGCTCTGACCCAACCAAACAAAGCTTAAAAGAAAGACCTGGAAGAATGACCAGATGGTTTACAAGTTACTTACCTGTAGCCCCAAACAAAGTTCCAGAATATTCTCAGGAATGCAAAATTATCCAGCACTCAACAGGGTAAAATTCACAATGCCTGGCATCCAGTCAGAAATCACCAAGATGCAAGAAAGCAGGAAGATCTCTGTTCAGCA
>NW_025408733.1:10355-22493 GCF_002201575.2 Neomonachus schauinslandi | reverse complement strand
GCCAAGGCCACCGACGTCGTCTTCATGCGAGCTGGGCAGTGCCTTGTGTTTCACAACCAACACGCAACCGCCGACCAGCTATTTAAAAGACAAAGACCCTGGGAGCCCACACGGGCCCCCAGTGTCTCCACCCGCGTGGTCCCCGTGCCCGGTGGGTCACCACGGTGACACGTGTCCTTGCCGGAAGTGGACGGGCCGGCCATGCACCAGATACCGTGCATCCCAGAGCGCACACGGGCGTGGCGCCATCCAAGGGCCCCCAGCCAGCTGTGGGAGATGCTGACACAGCATCTACAGGCCGGAGACGCACAAGGGGAGCGCGACGGGGTCAGTGTGACCGCTCTGATGGGACAGGGGCTGAGTCACAGCACACGGCGAGCACCGGGCCGCGCGGCGGGAGCTGGCCTCACGGCACTCGGCTCGGTGGTGGGGGTGGTTCCGAAGCCGGTGTGCTTTCATCGTGGAAAAGAATAATTATTGCCGTTCCGAAGGAGAGGGAAACACTGACAACCACGCTGAAGAGAAATGCATTCCCCACGGGGTCAGAGAAAACGGGATCGCGGGCACAGAGGGGCGCCGGCTGGCCGTGGCCGGCCGGCTGGCCGGGCTGCGCAGCCCAAGCCCAGGCCAGCGTCCAAAAACTCCGCTCACACGCAGGCAGCGCTCCGTCCGCCCTCAGTCCCCGCGAACCACTCCCGGGGACTGCTGGAGGACATGGAGGATCGGGAGCCAAGGCGGACCGCCGGAGGCCCGGCCCCTAGGTGCTCCGCAGTCAGAGCTCTGCAGCGTCGCCATGGGGAGGCCGCGTGCCGAGCGCCTGGTTCTGGCAGAGGCCGGGTGCTCCTGAGGTTCTGGGGCCGGCCTCGGGGCCAGTCCTGCCCCACAAAGCCGTGTGTCAGTGGTGCCGGACCGTCCGCACTGCAGGGGACGCCTCGGGTGCGGCCTGTGTGTGTGGTTCTGGCCAGCCGGCAGGCCCGGTCCAGCTCCCCGTGGAGCGGCTGGCGTGGGTGCTGCTGGTAGCCGCAGGGCTGGGTGTCACCCAGGGGCGCCACCAGGGGACAGTGAGCCCAAGGTCGCCTGTGACAGATGTTAGCAGCCAGAGGGAGGAGCTTCAAGGTCCTTGGGGCACGAGGATAGATCCGGAGGTGACCACCACTCAGAGACGGAAGAGACAAAACAGAACTCCTATCTTCACATCACGTCGATTACAGCATTTGAAAGGCAGGATCTTCCAGGCCGGCTGGTGGCCTGAGTGAGTGCCCGGAAGGTGGACAATCACTAGCGGGTGTGGGCCCTGGGGGGGCGGGGGAATGGAGCGATCAGTGGGGGTGCTACACACACTGTGAACATGGGGCCCTGGCGGGACCACAGGCACCCTGAGCTGGCCCTGCGGGTGCTCAGACTCAAAGTGGGCAGGACAAACGGTATCCCGACCTGTGGGTCCGCCCACACCCACGAGGACGGGCTCCCAGGGCCGAGGAGGGGAAGCTGCAGACTCCTGGGCACCCAGCAGCGCTCCCAGCCCCGACGCCCACAGCAGGTGGAGTGGACCCACTGCGCACAGCTGAAGGAATGCCTGAGAATCAAAGCCCCCGCAGGGCTGTGGCTCCAGGAGTAATATGACAGAGAATCCATTACCCCCGATCAGTTAAGCCACCCAATGTGTGCGCCCCGTGGCAGAGCAAGATGCAGGTGGGCAGCCCAGCAGCTCAGCTGGGGTCCAGGTCTGTGGGGGCAGGACGGGCTCATCTTCCGAAACAAGCCGCACTGGGGCTCAAACGGACCCCAGGAAGGTCAGTCTGGGTCCCCCAGGCTCTCCCCGTAAGGAGATGTGGGACGAGCCTCATGGGTTCTGCGGAAAGACGGCCACATGAGATACACAGAGGGAAACCATACCTGCGGAATCCATCTTTCTCTCTGGCTGTTACATATTTAAAAAATCTAAAGCAAGTTGTTTTTCAAAATCCTGACTTAGAACAGACACAATATTCTGAAACTGGGAAGCCACAGCCCGATGCCCCTCACTCAGCCTGGCTCGGGCGGGGAGCAGCTCCGCAGAGCCTCGGGGCGCGGGTTCCTGCCTCCTGGGGCCACGCTCTGCGGACACGATGACAGAACAGACACACGACTTGTCTTCTTTCTAAAGAGCCTGGAAACAGCTCGGCAGCGGTCAGAGGAGTGCCACCGGTGGGCTGGCACAATCCAGCACTCTCCCGCACAAACTCCGGGCCGTGGAGCCTGGGAAGGAGCTCCAAGAGCATCAGCTCTGGACCCAACACTTAGCGGTGCAAACCCAGCAAACCAGCCTTAGAAAACCTATCCCACTCCTACCCCCCACCCCAATCCGCAAAACACCTTTCCTAAACACAGGATATGCTGGGACGCGAACCGCACAGGTTTGTCTGGGACACGGAATAGCTTCCTATTTCGGAAGCAAAGAGAGCCGCTTTCTCAACGGTGGCTACAGGCTCTGCCATCTCGTCCCACACGGCTGCCCACGAAGAGATGAAACGGAGCGAGGCTAGAAGTCCAAGGTGTGGACAGCGCGGGCAGGTGGTGACAGCTGCCAGGAGCGAGGCCCCGTGTGCGGGACAGGTCCGTCTTCACTGGGCATCCCGTTTCCGGAGCAGCCGCCCTTCTGCGTGATCGGTCATCTATTTAATCCTGCGTCCACTTCACATCCAACTCCTCGTCTTTTTCTCGCTAACGTGTGAACGTTGGTCTTCCTGCCCCTGGTCTTCAGCTGCCCCACACTCTGACGTCGTGTGTCCACCTGTGTGACTGAGGACCCTCTCTTGCCAGGACCACAGTCACTGCTATGCACAAGCTATTTCTTCTCAGCTCTCCCACTCAAATCTAAAATTAAATAGAGCATTGCTAAAACAGCTATTTTTTCTTTGAACCTGCAAGCTGCCCTGACTTCCCCAGCACGCGGTCTCTGTGATCAGGAGCTTTCAAATCCCATCTGGGCACATGCGGCCAGCCTGGCGTCTGGTGCAGAAGGAGAGTGTCTCTCAGAAACTCACTCTGAACGTACGGATCTGCCGCGCGGCCCGAGCACAGCCGTGTTCCTCAGCCAGCGCCCCTACCACCCTGTCACACAGCTGATGGCGTGGTCCACACAGGAAGCAACAGCTACGCAGCCCCTTATGGGATCAGAACTGCCCCGGAATCAGGAGGCCCTACACACGCACCCTTATCACCAAGAGAGACGCACCAGGAACCCCACCGACACCACACAGTCCTTCCTCGCCTACCCCTTGGCCAGAGTCCGAGGGCCCAGGGGTGGAGGTCGGCGCCTTCCACAGGCTCGGGCCCAAGGCCAGCTCTGTCCCCCAGCACCGAGGGTTTCCCGGGGTCATGCCTGCAGGCCCCCAGCACAGGAGCACCAGGGCTCACAGTCACAGGGTCACAACCACACGGTCGTGGTCAGCGCGGAGGGCAGCTCAGGGCCCCCAGGCAAAAGGAGCAGAGACCTCGGGGCGGGGGGCCAGCGGGGGCTGGGCAGGGCACTCGGTCCACGCTTAAGGGCGTCAGCAGACAAGCTAAGGATCCTCTGCATGAGGGCCAGGGAGGTGCACCCTTGGGGACGTCAGGAGATACCTGCCACGTAGACAGCTTCAGGGTCTCCAGGGAGGACCACCAGCAAGACACTGACCGGCGAGGCTGGGCCCCAAGGCAGGGGAGGGACAGGGGTGCGAGGCAGCCGGGGGATGCGGTGAGCCAGGTGCAGGACAGGTTCAGGAAAGCCCCCGGCCTGCTGAGCTGCGTCCCTGCAGCACAGGCGAGTAGGTGAGGGGCGGACGGGCTTGGGGGCCGAGAGGAGAACTCCCAAGTCCCAGCTGCACCCATCACTGTCACCACGGCCTCTGCCGCGGCTGCCCTGGCCCCCCGGTAGAAGCTCAGCCCTCGGAGTCCTGGCTGGCGTGGGGGGAGCGCGATGAGCCCTCCGCTAAAGACCCCGCTCCACCAGAGCACCCAGAGCCCCGGTGCCCCTAATACTACAAACGCAGATTCCTGCCCCGCCCCCGCCAGTCTGGGTGTCCCCAAGGTCCTGTCCCCTTGCCACACGAGGGTTCAGGCTACCTGCACTGTGGTCAGCAGCTCGGGGCTCACACCCAGGGCCATGTGCAAGCGGCAGCAGCGAACAAGCTCACTAGGTCAGCGAGCACGTGCCAAGTGCTGACCACAGGCCAGAGCCAGCGCCGCTCCCAATGACCAACTGGGGCCTGCAGCAGGCCTGGCCCAGAGCCCCATGGGCAGGGCAACAGACGCAGCCGCCGGGCGGGCCGGGGGGAGAGCGGGGGGGGGGGGGGGGGGGGGGGGGAGCACCTTTCCTTCAGGGAATTGAGAAAGATCTCTAACAGCTGCTGGGATTGAAGCGAAGATGAGGAAGTGCCCGGAGCAGGGCCCTTCCCTGCCACCAGCCGGCCTCTGGGCTCCCCTCGTCCCCTCCTCCTACCCACTCGTTCCCGATACAATCACATTTCCTCAGGGTTTTCAGGACCCTTCAGCTGGAGACCCTGTGGTCTCTGTGATTCCAAGCGGCTGCTCCTGCAAGCTCCAGATGTGAAATCCCACAATAAACCAAACTGCAGGCCAGAGGCCCTTCCCTGGCTGCCCACTCACCCCTGAGAGCTTAGCACCCAGCAGGGCCTGCCTCTCTCGGCAGGTGCTGAGGAGAATGGATGGGACAGAAGCAGAAACACGGCCAAAAGCAAGAGTTCTGGGCCGGCTGCCCCACCCCAGGGACGAGGCTCAGATCCAACGCAGGAACGGGCTCCAAATCCCTACTTAGAGACTGTAGGCACCTGACCCGTTCCCACAGGCATCTCACCTGGGGGCCCCGGACACCCAGGAAGCACAGCTGCTCAGAAAGGGAGCTTTCCAGGCACAGACCTCCCACCTGCAGAGACCAGGAACCGCAGAGTCCCACAGATGGGCAGAGAAGCTCAGGCTCTGAGCAGGGCTGGACGGGCAGCTCTAGGGGGGGCAGGCGCAGGGCCCACACCACAGGCAACCTGGAGAGAGGCTGGGACAGGAGGGCCATCCCAGGGGGCACTGGCTTTTTCTTGAGAACACCCCCACCCGAGGGGATGGGAAACATGGAGGGAGAGGGAGCAGGGAGGAAGAGGTGCACAGACCATGTACAGAGAAGGACCTGTCCTGGTCCACTGAGCAGATGATGCCCAGAAGCCACACACAGGCTCAGAACGGCCCCGGTGGAGGGACCACCCGAACTCCCGCGCTCAGGTGAGCTCCAGGGGGCTGTGAGCTCATCTGTTTACTAACAGTCAGTGCATCTCTGGGCTGCTAGGTAGACCCTTGCTGTGGTCCAGGATAGAGCAGGTCCCTGCTCGGGCTCACGGTCTGAGAAAGTGAGGCGCTCCCTCCTCCTAACTGCACACTGTCCGTTTCAACCCTCTCAGTTTGGGGTGGTCCCCGCACACAGTAGGGTGCAGGGTTAGCGGGCAGCTGTTTACCCTCGCTGGTGCTTCAGTCAGCAGGGGCAGGGAATGTGGGGGGGTGCAGAGGTGCCTGGTGGAGCCCCCGGGGTTGGCCCTTGGGGCAGGGATTGAGGAGACTGAGAGAACCCCACCAAGAACTGCCCCCCCCCCCGGACAGACCCCCCCCCCCAGAGACCCACTCACGCCGACAGACACACCGGGCTGTGTGGCCCTAGGAAATCCCTTATCTCCAGGGCCTTTGGCATAGTCTGAATAAAAGAATCTTGAAATTCAAGCGCTGTGGCATTCCCAGCTGCTTCCATTTGTTCAGCAAATCCCGGCAGAGTGCCTGTGGGGCCCAGGATGACAGCTATCTTGAGTCCCTCCCTAAGGGGGTCCCCTCCGGGAGCAGTCCTGCGGTGTCCTGACCAGCTGCAGGCGCTCCCACCTGGGCACCTCCTGCCCACTCTGCTCTCCAAAAGAGCACCCCCAGGACATGCTGGCTCAACCTCACCCCCAACTGCTGGCTTCACCCAAATGCTGGCTCCAGGCCCCCATCTGCAGGAAGCTCCTAGGGAACATCCAGGCCCTGCCCCCCAACAGTAGGGAGCCCCCTAACCACATCCTGTCTCTAGCCCCCAGCTGTAAGTATCCCTTACTCCAGCGCGGGGAGCTCCCCAGGGCATCCCGGCTCTGACCCCCAGCCGCGGGGAGCTCCCCAGAGCATCCTGGCTCTGTCCTTCCAGCTGTGGGGAGCTCCCCAGGGCATCCTGGTTCTGACCCCAGCCACGGGGAGCTCCCAGGGCATCCTGGCTCTGACCCCCAGCCGCGGGGAGCTCCCAGGGCATCCTGGCTCTGACCCCCAGCCATGGGGAGCTCCCCAGGGCACCCTGGTTCTGACCCCAGCCGCGGGGAGCTCCCCAGGGCATCCTGGCTCTGACCCCGCAGGGAAGCTCTTGGCCCACCAGTAACATCTGTGGGGTGAGAACGGGCCTGACACCAAGCCTGTGATTGGAGCCTGAGTAGTCAGCCCCTGGCCAGGGTGGTCACTCCTCCAAGTACGCCAGGGATGTGTGGAGCAGACTGGTCCAAGTGCTCCCCAGCACAACACAGGAGTGCAACTGGGGTGGAATGGGAGGGTGTGGGGTGGTGGCTGCTGCCCGGTGCACCTAGGTGGGGGCAGGAGACGAAAGTGGTTCTGAGTGCTCGGGGTGAGGGAGGAGGAGGGCTCCGGGCTTGGGTCGTGCTGAGCTGCAGTGGCCCGGGAGCCCCCTCTAGGATATGGAGCTAATGAGTCCCATGGCACAGAAGTGACTGACGATTCCTTCCTATCGGTGAAAAGACCCATGGCTACAGGGAAGGGGTTCTGCTCAGCTGTTGGCCCTGCACGCAGGACCATTCAGGGCCTGGTCCAAACCAGCCCCTCGGCCTTGGACCCCTGGCCGCAGGGACCCCAGGCTCACTTCTGGGGGTGCCGGGCATGGAGCAGAGACCCCGCTGGGTGGGCACATGCTGGGCAGGCACACCGGTCCCCACCCCCCAGACCTCAGGGACCCTGTGCAAGCCAGCTCTGTGTCCCCATCCTAGGGGCTTGGAATATCAAAATCGTGAAAGACGTTTTAAGAAAAGATTTCACGTGGCAAGGAGCATTTTAGAGAAATCAGTCCTCTGGCCCTCAGACGGAAATGCGACTTCTGGGGGTAAAGAGGCCACAGTCTCCAGCATCTGCGGCAGGTCCCGCACACAAGCGGGGACGGAGCCAGGGGCTCTGTGCAGGGCAGTCCGCGGCAGCTGCGTGGCACATCGGAGAGAGACGCTGGGAGCTGCGGCCGGGTGCGTTTAGGGACGGCGTTTAACATGCTTGGCAACACCTCAGCTCGCGAGGCTGGAACGTGGAGCAAAACCGGGAATTTGCCGATTAGTTATGATACCGCAAGACGTGGCTCGCAGGGCTGCTTGGTGGCCGGGCTTGAGAAGGTCGACATGCGATCACATACAGACACACACTTTCCTCTGGGCTCATTTTCACAAGAACAGCCTCACTCAAGGCTTACGGAACACTAGAAATGTGAGAAACCCCAGCTCGGGAAAGGTTAAGGTCAGCGTGACACATCAGAGCAAATGCATGAGGACTGGGCAAGGGGCGAGCTCAGCCCCGCCGCTCTGGGGACTGCGGCACTGTGTCCTGGCTGTGCCAGCTGAAGGCCCCAGGGGCAGGAAGGGGCAGGAAGGGGCAGGAGCAAAGCGGTCGGCAGGCACTGGTCTCTGTTCAGGCGGCGCAGGGGCGAGGCTTTGTGAAACATGATTCATGGGAGCCGCGCTCAGATTCCCAGGAGCAGAAGGAGCCCGGGGCACCTCCTTGGACCTCCTCCAGTATCTGGGGCTCGGATGCCCGCGGGGATGGGAGCAGAGCAAGCTCCCTCCTCCTGCAGCCGGGCGCATGAGTGGCCGCTTTCAGGGACAAATCCTGATTTTCTAAAATGAGAGATAAGACTGAGAGTGCTTTACTCAGTACTAATAAGTTAAAAAAATGTAAAACACAAATGTGTGTCTATACTTGTGTGTGTGCATGCAAACACACACACAACACCTGTGTGTAGACAGTAAACACCTGTGTTCCAGGACGTGAGAGCATGCAGTAGGGAAAGTCAAGTCTTCCCAATCCTGAACCCCCCCCCCCCCGGCCCCCCCCCCCCCGTCCTCCACATTAGCCACAGTTAAGGTTTACATGCACACCCTTTGAGAACATTAGAACCAGATGACAGGAAGCTCTTGGTGTGTTAGAAGAAAAAGCCAGTCCCCTAAGAGCTCACCTGCCCTGAGCCTGCCGGGGGGCATCAGGCTCACCTGCCCTGAGCCTGCCTGGGGGCTCTGGGCTCACCTGCCCTGAGCCTGCCTGGGGGTCTGGGGGCTGCAGTCCCTGGACCTAAGTCTCCCTACCTGGGACTCAGGGACATGACACACAACCCTGCACCCACCTGCCTCCAGGGCTGCCACTAAGCGACCAGCGTGGCAAGGACACGGGAGAAATGCCCCTGCACCTCACTGGGCTACACATGCACCAAGAGAGGTGGTACTGTCAGGCTCCCAGGTTGTCAGAAGGTGCCAGGGCACCTGAGGCCTGGGATCTGCCCTGCTGCAGCCAGCCCTCTCTGTCTTCCCATGGGACACATGCTCTCCTGGAAATCCTCCGCCCCCATGTCCCCCCCAGTTTCTACTGCCACCAGCCCCTTCAGAACACCAGCTTGGAGTCAAGTCATCTCCCCGTATGGCCCTCCCTCCACATCCTTGGCAGAGTGCTGGGGTCGATAGAGAGCTGTCATCATGCATGGACACAGGAACAGCAGGAGGGCTGGGGCGGGTGCCTGGGAGCCTGGCAGGTCAGAGAAGCAGGTGGAAACCAGTGGGCCTGGAAGTCTGAGGGGCGTGGGACTCCCTGCCCGGGAGGGGCCGCACCTGACTCAGGATGCAGGCTGAAACCAGGGCACCTGCTGCTGCTTTCTTTCTTTTAATCAAAACTCACACATTTGGACAGGAACTCAGAGAAAAAGATCATCCACTTCTGGGTAATTAAAGTGCACTCAGGCCACCTTGCAGGGCTGCTGGGCTGGAGTCTGTCCCTGCATTCAACCTTCATGATAATCCTCTCTGTGAATTTAGCTTGGAAAGGGGGGCACACAGCAGCGTCCTCCCACAGAGGACTCACTTCCAATGCGTACGGGAAGCTAGACCACTTTCCAGGAAGTAAATTCTCCCTGGCACTCGTCACTGGGAGTTCAGGGATGGGGCGACATCAGAGCCGGAGGTGGGATGCACTCACACCCGGGGGTTCCAACAAAAGTACCCAAAAAACCCCGGGGGTAGAAACCACTTTAATACCCCCAAAACAGGGAATCACCACATCACTACCCAGTATGATACTATTCAGTTTTTCCTATCTTAATGAGTTATTTTCTGTCCAAAGAGATGCTTAAGCTCCTTGCTAATCCACAGTTAAATGACAGATGGACTGGTCATTAATCTGCAGACAGCGGCAGCCCCTCGCCAGCAGCAGGTGAACACAGGCACCCTCACTGGTTTATCCCAACTCAGAATTTAGGGGAGTTTCCGAGCAGCCCTTAGGTGTCTCAGTCACTGCAGGATTCATTTATTTATCGATTTGGGGAGGCAGACTTTCTTCGCTTGGGCAGGCTAGTTTCCTCTGTGGAAACCTTAGCATAGTGTATTACGTAAAGGTAAAAAGCTTGCAGAGCCCTGCTTGCGAAAAGCAAAATGTTTCTGTGGAGCGGAACTGGAACTTAGCAGTTACAAGCTCTATACCCTGGACCACACACTGCGGATAACTGAGCAGTAACCACAGCTCTGTTACGAACACATAAAATACACCGCGATTATTCTGATGAGTGTCTGACGTGGCCTCTGAAACACTGCAATAAGGTGTATGCGAAGTATCCCTCCCTTTCCAGGAGGCTAAAACATTCCACCCACCTGCTCTGTTTTCTGAATGTCGTCTAGAAGCTGCCTGCCAACATCTAAAGCCAGAATCTCCGCCTCACGCTGAAGAACAGCCCACAGGAGCTGCTCTAAACCCCCAATACACAATCCTGTGCCCCTTGCCTGAGGGGTGCCGGGGATTTCTGGCTCTGCTTGGACATCGTCCCTCTTGCATGTTTTATTCGCTCAACAACTAGCCGAGTCTCTACAGCGGACCCCACTCGGACAACGAGCAGTTTGTGGCAGGACGGACCTGGCCCCTGTCCATCCCCAGTAATGGGGGAGGGGCTGCAAGCGTGACAGGGATGCAGAGGCGGCTCTCCAGGGAGGAGGGGCTTCCTCCTGCAGGTGATACGTCACCCAAGACCTGCGGGAGGAGCAGAGAGGCCAAGAGAGAGAAGGCAAAGGCAGGAAGACATGGGGGGGCGGGGCCTTGGAAGCCCCCTGGAACAGTCAGGGTCCCAGGCTCACCCTCAGAGGGTTCAGAGCAGTGCGGGAAGAAGGCCTGTGGACCACAGGAGTGACAGGGATGGGGGCTGGTGGGGGCACCATTCAGGAGCCCAGAGGAAGCGGCTGTGCTCCTAACCCCCTTACAGCTGGGTACAGCAGCTGGCAGGTGATGAGTTCAAGTCTGCAAGCAAAGGAACGCGGCGGGGGGGGGGGGGGAGGGAGGGCGGTGCCGGCAACCCGAGGGACGGGCAGATAAGGTGTCTGTCTCCAGACACACACAGACACAGGGGACAAGGCCCAAGAGCTGACTGCTACAACCTTGCTTGTTCATGTCACTAGACGGGATGCCACCCTCCCCTCCCTCCCCTGTCCTCAATCTTGTGCCTACCCTTTCCCTCTCCCAGGAGGGTAACCAAGCCCACCTAGAGGATGCTTCAAGAAAAGCACGCAACCCAGGACAACAACAATGCCAAACTTCAAGAACTTTTCACTTTAATATTATTTCAGAAAAATAACTTTATGCATTAAAGAAAAATCTCAATGTCACCCCAAAATATTTGGCTACTCTCCATCAACTGCACAACTGTTAAAATCCTAAAGTTGTGCCTGCTTCTATTACAGTTTTGGAGTTAAAAGAAAGGCACTGTTGTGAGCAATCTTACAGAAATGCAAACATAATGCACAACCAGAGAGCCGGAATGTCAATGCTGAAGCCCAACACTGCTGGGGAATTAGTCCACCAGGTGCGGGAATGTTTCCCACCAGGTCAGGGAATAACCCAACCCAATGTAGGTCAGGGAATGGACCCTACCAGTCAGGAATGACCCCACCAGGTCAGGGAATGTTCCCACCAGGTCGGGAAATGACCCCACCAGGTGCGGTAATGTTTCCCACCAGGTTGGGGAATGGATTCCCCCCCCCCCCCCCCCCCGAAGCCGTGTAAGAAAAAGGACAAGTGTGGGGCCCCGCTGCTTCCCGCAGGCGTCCATCCCTCAGCCAGAACCAGAGGACTCCACACATAACACGTGATGGAAACTGCACACCGTTGCCTCCCTCGCTGGAACCGGGGATGCATAAAATCGATTCCGTTACAGGCGAACCCCCAAGGGAGCCTCCGCTGCACCCTCCCCAGAACACAACTTGCAAACGCAGAGGCGGAAATCCTGCCGCTACCTTCACACGGCTCTCACCCCCGTCTCCGGCCTGGACTCAAATGACCAACGAGGTCCCACACATGGAGCTCATCAAGTGACCAAGTCACATCCAGGGGGGGCCGCGCCGGTCCCTCGAGGGGCCTGAACGCGGCGGGAACGGACGCGGGACCCAGGGACCGCTCGGCGCGGAACGCCAAGGGAGGAGGGTGTGGCGATCCGGGATCCGGGAAAGGGGTGGGGGACCGGGAACCACGGTGAGGGCCCCGGGGATGGGCTGAGGGCAGCCGGCCGCAGGGCTGGGGTCGCAGGCCGCTGGGAGTGGCGGAGCGGCCGCGGGGCCGGACCCGCGAGACCCCTCGCCAGCCGCGCATCCCCGTTCCAGGCGGCCCGGCCTGGGGCGGGCACCCACCTGGGCCTTCCGCAGGGCGCTGAGGCGCAGCTCGTGCACGAAGGGGTTCCGCCCCGGGGGCGCCAGCCGCGGAGCGTCGCCGGCCCCCACGCTGGAGGCGGCGCTGGAGGCGGGAGCGGCCCGGGGACCGCGCGTCCGCAGCCTCATGGCCGCCGCCCGCCGCAGGGAGCGAGGCGCGGGGCGC
>NW_025408733.1:0-9955 GCF_002201575.2 Neomonachus schauinslandi | reverse complement strand
GGGGGGCGCCGGCGGGGCGAGGCCTGGGCGGGCGGGGGCGGGGTGTCCTGAGAGCCCCGCCCCGGGAGGCGGCCCCGCCCGCGCCTGGCGCCAGCCCTCAGATCCTGGGGGCCCGCAGGGGGTGGCGGGGGTCCTGGACCCCAAGTCCAGAGGGGCGCCCGGGCTGTGGCGGCGCGCCTCCCGCAGTGGCCGGACCGTGGGTACCCTCAGGCCGGGCCTGTCCCGGCGCAGCGAGGCCCGCCAAGTCCCCCTCTCCAGCAGCTCAGGAGGTCTCTGTGTAAGACCCCCCACCTGCCCGAATCCCAGGGGACACGAGGAGCCAGGCCGCACGTGTGAGAGGCCGGCGCGGACTCTGTCGAGGCTCCACTAGGAATGGACCCAGACACCTCCTTTTTCCTCCTTGCCTGTCCGCGCTGGGACCTCACGTGGAAGGCGGAGGGAAGGAGGTTCCCCCTGTGCTGCCCCTGGTCCAGTCTAGGCCAGCCCGGCTGCGAGCTGTACCAGGAGCCCCTGAGAGCAGCCTCTTCCCAGACGCAGTGTCACTCTATCTCGGGCCCCCCCAGATAGTAGGACCAGGCACGAGGGGTGCACGGAGGCATTTGCTGACTGGGACCCAGCGTTTTGACGGGGTGTGAATCAAATGATTCTCGTGGCCTCATTACTCTAGTTCATGAAATTACTCCCTTGCATGAAGGGGAGGCATTTGGGGATCCCTAATTTGTGGCACAGTATTATTAACTAGGGCAAAATTGAAATAGTTCCTTCATCAACATTTGTAAGTTTCAAACATTTATCACTAACTGTATGTAGTGAGAGCAGCTAAATTTCTGTCCTTGCCTCTCCTTGTGACCCTGACCGGCAGGAGGTGGGGCCAACGCAGCCATGGGTGAGGAAGGACAACTTTGACACAATCCAGCAACCCCTTGGTTCACACACGGATGCCTGAAATCATGAGGAAGTAGTCCAAACTCTTGGTGCATTGCTGTGGGGCCCCTGCTGTGGGACTGCCTGGTCCTGGGGTCCTGAGGACGCCTGTGCCCTGTGAGGCTCCCCAGCCGTGCCCCTGCTTGGGCAGCAGGTCAGGAAGTGATCAGCCCTCTGATAACCTGGCTGATCCCCTTGCCAGCTGATACAGTCAAGTGTCACCTTGCCGAGGGCCCTTCTGTGTTTTGGCGGAGAGAGAAAAGCTGGGGAACCAGAAGAGAGGCTCGTGGTTCAGCAGTGGTCCAGGTCCTCTTACACAGCCTCGTCCATACAGGAAGGGAAAGAGCAGGGCTAGGTCCCACAGCCCTTTCTAAGCCTCACGCTGGACTGGGGCAGGTGACCTCTCCTCCGAGCCTCGGTTGTCAATTCTGTAAGAGGCAAGTAGGGAAGTGCCTACCTTCTCCACGGGGGCATGACGACGGCACAGCCCTGGGGACTACGGTCGTGGAGAGTGGTGCCGTGTGTCCATCAGCACACTGCTGATCTCTGAGCATTCAGTTGCCAAGTGCTCTGGTCACAGACACAAGAGCCCAGCTGGGAGCTGGTGGGACAGTGTGAAGAGCTATTCAGAGCGAGAGCGAAGAAGGATGGGCAGCAAGGAGAGGAGTTCTCCACTCCTCCACAAGCAGAGCTGTGGAGAAACCCAAAAGGCTGACAAAGGCAGAAAGCAGCCAGGAGAGCAGGGGGAGAATGGAAGGCTCAGAAGGATGGGTCTGTGGAGAGCAGGGGTGAGGAGTGCAGGGCCTGGAAGGGTGAGTCCAGGGAAGTTGGTTGGCTTGCAATGCTTCATACTTTCTTTGCTTCAATTTTAATCCTGTGATGGAATATTCTAGAAGTCATAGAGTGTTCTGGAAGCTTGACTAGGAGAAGTTGGTCTTGGGCAAGGGGTTATAAGGAGTTGTCTCTCTTGTTTTGGAGAAACTACCAGCGGGGCCCTTGAACCTCTAAGGCAAATCCCGCATGGTTCTCCAGGAAACTTCCGGAATACAGACCCTGGCTCACAGAGCAGCTGGCCGGGCTCTGGGAAACCTTAGCAGGGTCCCTGCGGCTCCTTGTTCTTGCCCTGCTTCTGCCTTAGGAAGGCGGAGTGTCCCGTTCTCCAGACGGACTGACAACACGAGGTGCCTGCTTGCTGGCATGGGGCTGTGGGTTCTGATCTGTCTGTTGAATTTTAGAGTTGCCTACAGATTCTCAGAGAAGACGAGTTCTGCATTTTCTTCGGATACTTATTTTTCATTCTGCCTTTCATGGTGTTTTTAATCCGTCGACGCATTTTTCTCCTCAGCACCGTGACCCCGTATTATCAACACCATCTATCGACTCCCCTCCCCAGCTTGTGGCCCCCCTTCAGGCACGAACACAAGGATTTATAAAGCTATTTCTGGATGCTCTATTTTATTCCATTGGTTTATTTGTTCCTGGTGGACCCACACTGTTCTAACTGTTGTACCTTTGGAATGATGTGCCTTAGTAACCAGTAGGGCAAATTCCTGTTGCTGCGTCTTTTTAGGAATTGTCTTAGAGATTCATAGAAGTTTATTTGTCCATCCAAATTATTGAATGATTTGTCCTATTGCTAAAAATTCCACTGGAAGTTTTGTTTTGGGGCGCGTTAAATGTATACTTTCATAAGAATGTGCCGGAAGGGTACCTGGGATTTGTTTTAGCGGGTTGTGGTGAGACACACAGACAAGGACACAAAGGGTGAAATTTTGCTCACAGTTGCCTAGGAGGCATGCAAGCCGTGGGGGTTGGGAAGCACCAGGGTCTGTCTGGAGGTTGTGGGAGCAGGTGGAAAATGTGGCAAGACCCTTCACTGTGGTTTCCATAGGAGGTGTGGAGGAAGCAGGGTAACCAGGCTTAGAATTGGCTACTGTGAGTAATTTCAGTGGCTGATGGGGTGTGGGGCTGTCCCTGGTTGTCTGCTACCTGCCCTGGGGTGATTAGGGCTGGTGGGTAGTGGCCACAGAGAGGAGGGGTGGGAGTGGGTTCTGGATGGGCTGCTTTTCCCATGAAAGGTGAGTTAGCTAGCTCTGGGAAGGGCCATCCCTCCAGGGTCAGCAGGCCCCAGGTGTCAAAGCTGAGAATAAAAAGTCTTGCTTAGGTCAGACCTTCAGAGCACTGCAGCCAGGGTTACCCTCCCACAGGTCAGCAGGCTCCTGGCTCACTGGCAACACCCATCCATCAGCGAGAAAGCTGGAGCCCCTCATTCTAGCCCCTCCTGCTTGCTTCCCCAGGCGGCCTCCCAACTCTGCGGGCAGGTGGCCTTAGGTCTCTATCATCTGCTGTTCCTTCTGCCTGGACATCTGCATTTCTGCCTCCTCATTTCTTCAGGTTTGACCCAAAATTCAGGCTGGTAAGACCTGGGGGTCCTGTTACCCTCACCCCCTGGTGTGTGTATGGCTCTCAGGGCACCAGTGTGTTCCGCGTGCATCTGACATGAAGTTTAATTTGTTTGGAACAGAATAGTTTCCAAGACACCTTCTGTGAGTGAAATGGGGGCCAGTTTATAGATAGGGAAATTGAGGCACAAGAAACTGACTGACTGGCCAAGATCACCACCAGGGCCACTGAAGGCTTTGGCCTCATTTCCAGGGGTCTTTCTCTCTGCTCATGGGTCAGGACTCCCGGATGGACATTGCCCCATGGTCATCCATTTCTGCAGGCTGCCCTCTCCAGAGAGGTCCTATTTTTGCGGCACTTGGGTTCCAGATGAAACCACTTCCCTCAAATATGCAGATGTTTGACGTCAAATAAGGATCTAAATACTTGGCAGTATTTTATATCTTATGTGTAGATTTCGACTACCATGGAAGTATGGGTTTGAAGGGCCCTGGAGATGGAAAACCTCGTTAACACAAGGCCTCTCTTAGCTATGTTGTCTGTCCCACTTCCCTTGACATGAAAACGTGATCCTCGGTGTAAAGCATGATCTGAACTGATGACCTCTTCCATGGGTCTTCATCAACATTTAGGGGAGTTTTGAAATTCGGAGGCATGGAAGCATTTTTTAGTACTTGAGCACATCTTTCTTCACACTTTCGGTTTGCAGAACAAATGTTTACATGTAATTTTGCTTCCTAAAATGTCAAAAATCCCACAAATATGAAAACAATTATTCTCAAAGGAATGGTCTTTTATGAAAAACAATTGCTTACAGTAATTCTTTCTAACTGGTTTTGAAAAATGCTGTGTCGAATTATTTCTGCCAATGTGCAAAGGCGAGATCTTGTTTAGTTGGGAGGAGGGCAAGTCCCCAAAGGGGGAGAGTCACTGTGAGGCGGGCACACGGGCGGGGCCTGTGAGCCTGCTGGCTCTCCCTGCCTGCATATCTCTACCTCCTTATCGGTAGAGAAGCACACGGCCCCCCAGAGTAAAGACAGCCTTCCCCAGCCTGCCTGGCAGCTAGCTGGGGCCATGAGACTGCGTCTGGGGGGCTTCAGGGAGAGAAGCAGCTCCTGCTGGAGGATCAGGACGGTCCCGGGGCAGGAGGACGTGAGGTCTGGAAAGAGGCCCTGGAGAAAAGTAATTCACGAGTGATGAAAACGTCCTCCACTGCTGTGGGGGCATGTCTCACCGAGCCCAGAGCAGGACCCAGTTGGGTCTGCAGGACGTGGTGCCTCATTTGGAGGTGGGCCCCATGTGTGAGGTTGCTCCGTGCCCCCTCCCCTCTTGCCCTTTCCCTCCCCTCCTTCCCTCCCCTCCTTCCCTGTCTGGCTGGCTGCAGGCTCCTCGGCAGAGCCTCTCATGCAGCTGGGTGGTATCCCATGCCTTGAGCACCCTCCGAGGTGAGTGGACAGAGCAGGTGTGGATGGGGTGGGCAGTGGCGCAACGGCTGCCCAGCTTTCACCTGCATACTCATCTGTGTGTGAATGCAGGCCTGCGCCTACCCACATACCTGCTCCCCCATTGCACCCGAACCCACACATGCAGACTTGTGGCTATGCATACATCTGCACCTGCCACACACACCTGCCCCTTCCATGCACACCTGCACCTGCATGCACACCCTCACCTGCCGTGCATACCTGCACCTGCATGCTCACCCGCACCTGCACGCACACCCGCACCTGCATGCACACCCGCATCTGCATGCACACCTTCACCTGCCATGCACACCCGCACCTGCATGCACACCCGCACCTGCATGCTCACCCGCACCTGCATGCTCACCTGTCCCTCTTCCCATCACGTCACACATGCATTGACGCCCCAGCTGTGGTGGCCCAAGACCCAAGGGGGCTTTGCTTTGCACAAGTGGTTCTTGCTTTAGCAAACACGGAAGCCGTTTGGAGTGAGAGCTCTTGGTCTCCCGTAATAGACGCTGGAAATCACCTGATCTGGCTTCTTCTCTTCAGGATATTGGTCATAAGAGGATCCTTGTACATATTTTCAACCCTTGAATTGATGAGGCCAAGAACTCTTACGGGATCAGAGGTCTTTTATAAGCTACTTGACTTTAAAGCCTCCGTGGAGAGGTTGTATCCCTTAGAACAAGGAGTGGGAGGCTAGCATTTGTGTTCGGGGAAGGACATACTGGGTGTGTGGTCCTTGACCCCTGGCATGTTTGTGTAGTTTAAGCTGAAATGGTGTATATTTTGTTCATCATGTGTTTTTAGAACGGTCCCCATTGAGAACATGTGTTGATCCCCCAGAATGAGCCTAATTCCTTGTGCGGTGGCTTTCTTGGAGCGGAAAGTGAAGTATTTGCTGCTCAGCTGGGCCAGTCCCCTCCGACATGGCCAACATGTCCAACTTCGGTGGGCCTCAGATGTCCTTATAGACAAAACCTCACGCAGGTAACGTCTTCTGACAGCGTTTGCAGCCATTTCCCTGTCCTCTGTGCTCAGAATCCCCAGGACTGCCCTGGAGAGCTCCTTGCAACTGGCACTGTCCTTGAGGCTGGGGCGAGATGGCTCAGGGCACAGGTGGCCCCACCACGTGAGTTACACCCCATGACATGAGAAGCAGTGGACCGAAGCCACGGGCACCGGTTCTGCCGTGACCCTGGGAGGGGCTCTGCCCCTCTCTGCCCCCGTTCCCTCCTTGGCTGTAAAGTGGGGTACGGTTGAACCCGTCAGGAGGGTTTTCGTAGGGTTGGGGGAGTGAACGTGGGTCTGGCACCCGGCGAGAGCTCCCTGAGCGCTAGCTACCTTAGCAAGTGTGTGGCATTCGCTTCCGGGGCCAGCAGGCTTCCCGCCAACAGGGGGCCTGGGGTGGGCAAGTGCACCTCCCCGAAGTCTCAGCAGTCTGCCTCTGACAAGGCTGGGTAAATATAAAGTGTAGATTCTTCTGTGAAGGTTAGGGAATTGGTCTCACCGCTTTGAAAACTGGATCCTGGGTTGCAGGTGGCGTTTTGTGGAAGGCTGATTCCAGCTACCGGCCAGGTTACGGGGGAAGAGCGCTGCCGACTCTGTGTACTCCCCTAGAAGTCCGGGTGTGGATATTTCTGATCCCCGGGGAAGAGAGCGAGTACTCTGTGTTGGGCAGTCCATCCCCTCTCTTTGAACCACATTCACAGATGGTTATGTGGGTCCCGCTAGGATGGCGTGTGCTCTGTGCTCATTGTGAGTCTGTGAGTTTGGTACTACTTAAAACACACATGCGTTTCTCTGGACACACACCATGTGTGCGCTGTGCCATGACTTACCTGTGTAAGTGTGCTGAGAGGGGAGGGGCCCCCGGGGGCTGCCTGTGTGTTGGGGTGGGGGTCAGGCACCCTCATGCACTGACAGGAACTTGGGACGAGTTCTTTCCCCTTCTCAGTCTGGGTTCTGTCATCTATAAAAAGGGGTTAATGAGACAAGTCCTCTCGAGGTCACCGTGAACGGCATCTTGATGACGGGTCTTCGCTGAGCTGGGCTGCAGGAGGCTCTGGATACACAGCTGTCGGTGTCCACACAGAACACGTGAGCCCCTTCCCCTCCCCTGAACACAGCATTCTGGCATTTCTCATTCACTGTGCCAACAGAGCGGCCTCCTCCTTCTTCCCTTAGGTGTAACCCATGGCCTCTGTTTGGTTCGGGAGACTTCTCAGGGTCTCTGGCCGAGGCTTGCTGTGTGGTGCTCGCCCGCCTGGCTGAGACCCGAGCGGGCTCTTCATGTCGCCGTTGTTGTAGGGCAGAGAGTGTCTTCGTGGTCGGTTTCACGTCTCCAGGGGCGAGGCTTACTCTCATCAGGACCTGCGAACTCCCACATCCCACTGCCGCAGGAGGGTTAGCCAGGCAGACCCTGAAGGCAGCTCAGTTCTGAGCTCAAATTCCGTCCCTCGATCACGGGAGTCTGTGGGGAGTGGTTACCTCCAGACCTGGTTTCCTCTTTCATCGTCCTCGTCAGAAGAGATTTACGAAGAACGTGACTCAGTGAGTGGTCCCAGGCTTGTATCCCAAGGAAGTAAGCTGGGGTGGGCAGGGGTGCGTGAGTCTCTGATGCAGACCCCAGGGGCCCAGCTCTCCCCCGTAAACCATCGGACATCACATCAAACTTCAAAAGGCAGTAAGATCTAAGGAAACTTTGTCTTTTCGTCTTTAAAAAAGGAATCTGGGGGGAGTGCTAGACGTAGCCAAGCGGTGGCATTTGAGGAGAACTCAAGTGTTCCCAGTGTTGCTTCTTGGTCTGTAATGTTCCTGTGATGCATCGAGGGCCCTACATGAGATTGTGTAAGGCGGCTTGCTCATTGCAGGCGTCCGGTGGAGTCGGGCCCTGGGGACCCTTGGCAGACACACCTCCCACTTCAGTAAGTGCTCACGAAGAATTCGTGTCTAGTTCCTAACAGGCGGGACGGTGATGAGGGGTCCAGGGGCCCCGTGTGCACACAGCTGTGCACAGGGGGACACCTGTGCGGCCCTGTGATTTCTGCAGACTCTTTGTACTTAACAGGCGTGACATGTGAAGGTGGGTTCCCTGGTAGAAACCCATGCTGGGAAACCGGGACGAGGGTGTGGAGTAAATTCAAATGCCACTGATGTAGGCCTGGTGTGTGCTTGTCGTGGACCCTGTTTTCAGGGTCAGGGCTCAGAGGGGCTGGCTGCCTGGGGGCCCGGGAGGGCTTTCTCCGGTTGGCTGGGTCCAGAGGTGGAACATCCTGTTACGGGGACCCTGAGGAGCACGGTTTGCTAAGCCGAGTATCATCCGCTTCAGCCAAAGTCGAAGGTAGAGATGAACCTGACAGTGTGAGGCCAACCTTTCTCAAAAGGCATGTCCAGAAATCACTCCTCTTGGAATCGTCTTCCACCTTAAGATGTAAAACTCTCGGTAAGCTCTGTGGGCAAATAGACTTGCACAGTCATATCTGTAACGTTTTATAACTGCTCCTCTTTGTCAGTCCCTCGAGCTGTATACAACAGGTTCCTTATGCTTCAACTTAAACATTTTTCTCTGAATCCTTTTATTTATTTTATTTTTAGTTCAGCAGTAAAGACGGTTTCTAATAGTAGGAGATGCAGAAAAAATAAAATCTGTGGACATGTTACTGTTTGGTTGATGTTGTAAATTCTTACTTGATTGTCCCCCAAACGCTTCTCCCCACAGGACAGGCTGCACAAGGCCCTCCGGGGACCCACCTGCCTCAGCCACAGGCTGTGGGGACATCGCCCTGATGGCTTTTCCACCAAGGTCCGAGGTGGCTTGTCCCTGGGGAGAGGGCACAGCAGAGGCGGTGAGGATGGGTGGCAGCCTTGGGAAACCTGGGTCAGGACAGTCTGGGCATGGTCGAGGGCCGGCGTGTGAGGAGCACGGCGGGGGGTGCCTCTTCTCTGGTTCCACGAGTTAGCCTGAGACCTCCCGCCGAGGACTGTGCAGTGTGGCCCCCAACCCTGGCTCATCCCACTTCCTCTCCAGCGTGCGATCTGGGCCGGGCTCCCCCATCGAAAACCGCGGGGGAGCCAGCCTGTACTTGGCCTCCCTGGGAAGAGTCTGCCAGGAGACCTGCCCACAGGGGCCCCAGTGGGACCAAGGCCAGGGCTGTCCTTAGAGCCACCCTCCCGCTGCCTGCCCCCTCCACACCTCCGGAAGCACCTCCCTGATGAGCTGTCTGCCTTCCACATGCACAGACACCGCCCTCATCTACAACTGGAGAGTTTGCTTTTGCCACCAGGCCTGTGCTTGAGGAAAAGGCTTAGAGCCACCCACGTCCACTTTGAAGCGGGGCCGGCGTGTGGCTGCTGTGCAGGCCTCGTGCTGTCACCTCAGGCTGATGGTGGGCTGTGGCCAGAAGGGACAATCCTGGGGCTCCTTGCTCCGGCCTCTGGATATGCACCTGGTCCGTGTGATGCTGTCCGGCTGTCAGCCTCCTCTGCAGAAGGGTCAGCCCCCCGGAGACAGGGGGATTCATTTATTCTGTTTACTGGCATGTTCCAGTACCTTGTAGCAGCACCTAGCAGATGCTTGGTAAGGATCTGGGGAATAAAAGAATTAAAACATGAATGAGTCCATCTGGGGAGAGGAGAGAGCTTCAGTGCTGGTCACACATTCTTATGTATATTTTACCCCAGTAAGAGAACCCCACAGATGAATGAATGATTAAATGTAGAAAGTGTAATCTTAAAGTTAAACAAATAGAGATTCTCTTAATGACTTTGGGATAGAGAAGGATTTCCCATGAAGCCCACTAAAAACACAAGTCCTACAGAAAAATATTGATATATGTCAATAAGACAACACTGTAAAAGTCTTACCATAAACCACTGGTAATACAAGCTACAAATTGGGCAAAAAATAGTTACAAAGAATATCTTGATGCATACAATGTAAAGAACTTGTGCTAGCTTATAGGAAAGCAAACAACAAAGTAATGGGCACCGGACATGAACAGGCAGCAGCCAGAAGACGAAGCCCACATGGCGGAACACACAGGTGAGAAGATGCTCCTGCTGGCTGGAGCTCAGGAAAGGCGGAGGCGCCCCCCTGTGTTCCTTGGCCCTGTGGGGGGGGGAGCTCTGATGAGGCCAAATGTTGGGGGCTACTTGGGGAC
>NW_025408732.1:27381-39153 GCF_002201575.2 Neomonachus schauinslandi | reverse complement strand
AGTGACCGCCAGGTGCGTCTGAGCTGGGCATTGTGACCAGAGGTGCCCTCAGTAGAGAGTTCCAGACGGTACGTTAAGTGAATTCGCTGTGAATTGGTGAATGTTTTACCCTAGATCCGGAATGGTCTTCCCTGCATCTTATCACGGGAGATTGGAGACACGCATCCGCTCGGGCACGATGACGCCAGAGGCGGGCAGCTTTAGCAACAGGCGTTTCTGCCTCCCGGTCCTGGAGACTGGAAGTCCGGCCTCCAGGTTCCTCCTCAGGCCTCCGTCCTTGGCGTGTAGACACCGTGTCTCCAGGAGCCCTCACACAGGCCTCCCTCTGCGTGTGCCTGTAGCCTAATCTTTTCTTAGAAGGACACCTGTCATATGGAATTAGGGTCCACTCTAGTGACTTTTACCTTAATCACCTGTTAAAGGCCCTGTCTTCAGATACAGCCGCATTCTGAGGTCCTGGGGCGGGGAGCACACAGTTCAGCCCCTGACACCAAAGTAGAGAAGATGTCATGAGCCCCGTGCCACCGTCCCCGCCTCGGCAGTCTCCAGCTTATGGCCGCTCTGGCCGCATGGACACCCACTCTCCTCCCGCCCACGGTGACTGGGAAGGGAAGCCCAGCGTCACCATTTCAGCCGCGAATGCTCCGGGGTGTATCTGCACCCAAGGAGGAGGACTGCGGACCCCACACAAGCCAGTGTGAGCAGCACAGCCCGCGTCCCCGCACGGGTGCTGAGCCGAGCGCACGCATCAGCCCCGCCAGCCCCACGGCCTCACACACGCGCTCACCTGCATGGCCCCTTCCAGTGTGTTTGGGGCATTTGTCCGATTGCCTCCCCTCATCTTCCATGTTTTCTGGAAAGTGGTCCTTGATCCAGAACTGAAGAGATGCCATTTCTGTTGGGTTGTGCTGTGGGCCCTCCACATACGGCCCGTGTGTGCGTGCCCGTCCCCGTGTGCGCAGGCCCGTCCCTCAGCCGGTGTGCGTGAGCCCTGAGGTTCTGGGGAGGCTGTGGGGAACGCTCCCAGATCCCCCCTGTGGCTGCCCTGAGGGACGATCTCATGGGACAGACCGTGTGGGCCAGCGTCACACTCCTGCGTCCCTCCAAAGGCGACCAGCGAGGTGGGGTGCGTGCAGACGTGCGTGTGCGCCCGGGGTGATGGATGCAGCGTGCAAGCACGCGTGAAGTTCCCGTCAGTGCTTTGATCTTATCATTCTGCCCCTTATTCAGAGTCCAGGGGCTTTGGCCGCCTTCCTGATTTCAGCTGTACCCCACTGTTCCGGTTCATCTTCCATGTTTTCTGCCCCGGCCTGGAACTGGCTTTGCCCAGGAGTCCTGGCTCCTTCAGGCAGGGAATGGCGTTCAGAGCCCACAGGCAGCCGTGACGTTCCCCCTGCACCTCGGTGGGTCCCCACTGGGGTCTGCTCACCGGGGACTCCTGATGGAGCCTGCCAGGTTAGAATGGCTGCTCCATGACACAGAGGAACCGTGAGCTTGCGTGTCCGCGTCTGTTCACGGTAATCCGCTTCCCGATGGACAGTGCATCGTAGCCAGCCTCCAAGGCGCATAACCTCGCTCAGCTGGGGAGTCTGAATGTAGGTTCTCCTAGAACTGGGTTGCAAACCCTCAGCTCGCAGGAGGGGTGAGCACACGGTTTACTTGACCTGGTGCTTCTGACTGGGCTGCTGAGGGGCAGTGGGAGCTTCGTGGAGGGGGCGCAGACGCAGGTCCCACGTTGCCTGCTCGGTCTGCAGCATTCTCCCCTGATGCTGCTGCTTCGTCCTCCTCCGCCCCCACCCAGGGCCGTCACCCGGGAGCGAGGCCAGCACTCTGTCCCCGAGGCCCCTGCCCTCCCGCCCACGCCTGCCCCCTCCCGCGCCGCTCTCCGTCCATCCCTGCCTGCATAGGTAGCATCTGCTGACCCACCTCCCGGCTCTGAGAGGGGCTTCTGTGGGAGTGGATCCTGGGCGCTGTGCCCGGCCGGGGGTCTGAGTCAGTGTCCGGCACAGAACTGGCTCGTATTTGGGTTGTGGGAAACGGAGCCCTGCCCTCTCCCCAGGGCACCTCCTGCCTCCCTGCACGTTCCCCCCGGCGACTGTGATCCTAGGGCTCTGTAACTCCGCGGGCTTGCCCTCCAGGCCGGCCGAGGAACAGAGGTGCCCCTGGTGCCTTGGGGAGGGAAGCACCGAGTCCAGCCTTGCCGCTAATTACAGTGCCTTGTGAGCGCTCAGCCGAGCTGTCTGGAGACAGCACGACCGCTCCCTTTCATCTGACCCGTGTCCTTTGTTTTCTGGTCCAGGAGGACTTTCTACCAGTGTCTTTTCGGTGATTGTGGTCTTCCCGCAACCCCAGCACACTTGAGAACGTCCACGTGGCTGACACGGCTGTCCTGGCTGTTGTCCTATGGCTGGAAACACTGAGTGTGCTCGGGCAGGCTGAGGCCCTGGGCCGGTTTGCACAGGGCGTGGTGGACAGCGAGGATGCTGGGAGGCCAGTGGCCACGCCTGGGTGGACACGGGCCACAGAGCCTGTGAAGACAAGTGGGCCAGGAGGTGCAGGAGAACAGGAGGGTCCAACCAGGGGGCAGCCTAGAGCTCAGGACAAGTGGTCAGAGCCCACAGAAGGTTCTGGAAAGGGCTGCATGACGCCTTCCAAGTCCTGCCCCTCCTGGGGACAGTTTCCCCTCCTCCGGGGCAGGGCTGAGCCCGGTGGAAACACGCAGGCCCTCTGGTTGGGCCAGGTGAAGGCCGAGTCCCCCCTGCACCCTCTGGGCTCCTGAGGGGGCCTGCCTTCCCCAGGCAGTTCACACAGCACTGCATAATCTGCTAGTAGAACCGCTTTCTGCCCCGCCCTTCAGGCCGAGCCACGGCGGTTCACTGTGGGTCTGTGACTCTCAGACCACATCACGTGTCCACCTGCCCACTCATCTGCCCACTCATCGCTGTGTGTTCTCAGCGTGACTGTTGAGAAAGAGGGTACTTCTGAAAACAACACTGGGACATTTGCCTCAAGAAATTAAAAGGGACATTAGAGTCGAGTCAGAGAGAGTCTGTAGGAGCTAAAATTAATATGACCGACTGGTCACAGTAGAGACAGTAAATACATCCAAAACTGGCTCAACAAACAGATTAATAAACTAGAAGAATATCTGTCAACGTAGGCTGAGAAGTTTTAGAGGCCCAAATAACAGTAAGTACACAATGGGTCGGGGCCGGGTTGTCATAAACACACGGGAGAATGTGGGCAGCTTCATTCGATTATCTTGAAAACACACGATGGGGAAGTAATCGGGGGAGAAAAAAAGTCTGGGGACTTTCAGAGAGGATTTACCTGACAAAACCCCTGAAATAAATTCAAGCAAAAGTAGAAATCTAGATAAACAGAAAAAAAAAGGAAAAAACCCAGCAGTGAGATATATATAAGTTGGTAGAAATTCCCCTGAAGAGCCGGCTCGCTGGTGTGTGGACGTGACTGCAAGGCCCGCCCAGGGGGAAGTTGTGTGTCAGCTTGCCCCTGACTTGCCCCCGGATGCATGCTAGCAAGCAAACTCAGCAGCTCTGGAGAAAAAAGAAGCCCCAGCGGGGAGCCAGCCAGCACTGTGACCGAGGTTTTCGCATTGGAAACGCTGTGGGTGCGGCGTGTCGAGTACATGGGCTGAGTGAGCTCGAGCACTGTAATCTCCCCGCTAGATGCAGGAAGGACAACGGGTGAAATTCAGCACATTCACGACCTGAAGCAAACGCAACTCTCAAAAAACCAGGGGTGGGAAGGTACGTTCTCATCAGGGAAGAACATTTGCTACAACTTAGAGTAAGCACCCACTTGAAGGGAAACATTGTCACCAACGTCACCCACAAGATGCAGATCTGCTGACTCTCCTGCTCAGCCTGGAGGTGGTGCCCGGACGGGGAGGAGGTCCGCACTGGCCCAGGCCACTCCAGCTTGCCGTCACCTGCCGGTCATGTGGTGATGCAAGACCACACGGTGCCACGGGCAGCTGCAGGCCACGTGGGATGGTTGGGACTCAAGATGAGCTGGAGCATCAGATGAACGCTGGATTTTCAAGATGTTATGAAAAAGTGTGAAATATCTCATTCATAATTTTTGTATTGAGTCCGTGGTGAAATGATAGTATGTCAGATATGTGAATTTATTACATTAATTTCATCCCCTTTTATGTTCTATATGTGGTCCCTAGACAGTTTAAAATTACATACGTGGGGGCGCCTGGGTGGCTCAGTTGGTTAAGCGACTGCCTTCGGCTCAGGTCATGATCCTGGAGTCCCGGGATCGAGTCCCGCATCGGGCTCCCTGCTCGGTGAGGAGCCTGCTTCTCTCTCTGACCCTCCCCCCTCTCATGTACTCTCTCTCATTCTCGCTCTCTCAAATAAATAAAATCTTTAAAAAAAAAAAAAATTACATACGTGGCTTGCATTGTATGCCTATTGGGCAGTGCGGTCTTGATAGAGGACCCAGGAGAATGTACGGAGGGTCTGTGGGGCAAGTCCGCATGGCTCAGGTGCAGGTAACAGGGACCCAGCCAGGTGAGCGGCTGTGGGGCCCTTCGGCCTGGGTCAGCCAAGCGGCTGGAGACATCACTGTGCACCTTCTCTTGGCCTGTCTTTTCTATCCTCTCTGCACCAAAACCCTGCATTTCTGAAGTGTGTATTATTGCAAATAATTATAAATTGCATCTATTGATCATAAATCCCTTGCAAGTTTTAAGTTTTGTCATCCCTCCCCCCGCCCTGTTTTCTAATTGGCCTCCTGAGATTAAGTTTGTCCCAAAGCGCACCATTCCTGAGTGTGTACCCCAGGTGAGAGCCAGAACGTGGCTGTGTGCCTAGGAGTGCTTGCTTTTAGACCCAGCCAGCCGTCCACCGTGACTCTCCCTGACTTGGCCCCTCTGGCGAACATGTCCGTCCTTGCCCCCACCCTGTGTTTGCAGCTGTCCCCCTTACTGTAGGGCCTGCCCGTCCCCACAGAGCCCCTCCCATGGCGTCTTCCCAACCAGACCCGTGGGGGCGTGTGAAGCCTCCCAGTGCTGCTTGTTTGAAGGCGGGCTGGCTGCACCCTGTTCTCTGCTGGGCTCCTGCCCGTGACTTCCTGGGGCTGGAGAGTCACGTGGAGTCCCTGGTCTTCTTGTGGCCACAGTCCATCTGGCCAGCTCCATACCTGCTGGCCCCCTGCATGGCAAAGGCATCCTGTGTTGGGTTGGGACTCGGGAGGCTAAGAAGAGCAGGGCGCGGGTGCTGGGCCCGCCTAGAGAGGGGCTTGGGTGTGGGACTGCAGGGCTCCAGGATCCGGGCGAGCTCTACGGTCCATTTGCCGTTGCCACACGGGGGACTCGAGGCTGGAGTGGGATGGGGCGCAGCAGCATGGTCAGAGACGCTTGGCAGGACATCCTGGCCACCTGCCCCACCATCATGTGAGGGCAGCGCCCTGGGCCCGGGGCAGGCACCGCGTTTCCATACGGATCCAGGCCCAGCTTCGCATGCGGAGTCCAGAGGACCAGTTCTCCGGCGAATGGTTCTGGAATGACCTCACCTCTGTCTTTCCAGATCGTCTTCATGACGCTGACACTCTTCCCCATCCGGCTGCTACTCATCGTTACCATGATGCTGCTCGCCTGGCCCTTCACGTTCTTCGCTACGCTGGGGTCCTCAGACAGGGAACCCGAACAGCCCCCGGCCACGTGGAGGAAGTAAGTCACTTGTGTGCAGGTGCTCTGACATGTGGGGTCCCAGCGCCCCTTCCTCCTTTCCGCAGCTTCTCCCGTCCAGGACACTGCCAGCCACATGCCCCCTTCCTCTCTGGGGGTGGCTGGTTCCATTCCCTGGCACACCCCTGCCCCAGTCCTGCTCCAAGGTGTTTTCCAGGGTCCTGCCAGCCACGCAGCTGCTCTTGGCGTGTCCTCAGCACAGAGGCTCCCCTGTGCTCAGGTTTCCGCATTCCCAGCCCTGGAAGGCTGTGTGTCGGCCAATGTCCGCCCAGTGTGCTGGTCTGGTCTCTGCAGGGTCGAGTGCCCCCCCTTGCTTCATAGACCCAGAAGTTCCCTTGTGCTTACTCGTTGAATATTAATAAAGCACAGCCATCTATAGATGGACGTGTTTTGAATACATCTTTTTTTTTAGAGGTTTATTTATTTATTTTAGAGGGAGAGAGAGTGAGCATCTACACATGTGTGCACAAATAGGAGAGGAGCAGAGGGAGAGAAAGAATCCCAAGCAGACTCTCCTGAATGCAGAGCTGGGGGACTCAGTCCCAGGACCCTGAGACCATGACCTGAGCCAAAATCCTGAGTCAGACGCTCAACTGACTGAGTCACCCAGGCACCCCATGTTTTGAGTACATCTTAACTAGAGACTCAACATGGACCTCAAAAAATTAAATTAAACCAGAATATTTTTTTGTTTATCCCTAAAGCTGTTCTTAAAGTATACACCATTAGTAATGAAGATGCCGAGATATAAGGACTTTGATAAATATTTCCAGCATCTTAGAAGTTGTCGTTTCTGTTGAAAACCCAGAATGCTGCCAGTTGTCCACATCTTAACACCTCTCATCAACCCCTTGGGGTCCTCAAACAGTTGATGCAGAAACAGAAATATCATCAGCTTAGCCCAGGGGTCCCCTAAACCCGGCCATATCCAGCCACTGCCTGTTTTTGTATGTACAGTTTTTCTGGAACTGAGCCACGCCAGGACCGCCTTCACGGAGGCAGAGGCTGTGCGGCCCACAGAGCCTCAAATATTTGCTCCTCGCCCTTTGGGGCTTAGCAGATAGGCTCAGTCCTCCTTCCCTAGGAAGCGTCTGACCGACAGGAACACAATGCCCGCGAGAGGCAGGTGGGACCTGCCGCGTGTCCCCAAGGTTGGCTTTCCCGACATGCACCTGCCATGGGCATGCACGACAGTGACGTGCGTAGCAAAGACAGCGAATTTCGATTCGCGGTTTCCTGGGCCAGCGAGGCGTGTGGCTTGGCCATGCTTGGGGACGGTCCAGCTGACCGGGGACTCCTCACGTGGCTGTGCACTTCTCACGGTGTTCACGTTCTTAGACCATGTCAGAGTCAAGTGAACCATGGTCTTCCTCCCTGAAAGACCAGAAGGCAGGCCAGGATCCATTCCCACTCCAGCCCCAGTGCAGCGCCCGGCCCCGGGGTGCTAGGAAGTGGGTCCCGAGTGGGGGGCGGGGAGGAAGTGGAGCGGGGAGGGTAGGGGGTGGGAGAGGGAAGGAATGGAGGGGTGAGTGGGAGGGGGAGGGGGAGGGAGGGAGTGTAGGGGCTGGGCTCCCCCCCACTTCGCTCACCCCCCTGCGGATTCTCTTTTCCGAGTGCGGGACTCTGGGCTGTCCTCCGTTTCCCGTACCAGCTCTGCGCGGCCCCACTGGGCTCGTTGGGTGATATGGGCCTCAGCTGACGAGCACCAGCAGCACTGCTTCGGGGCGCCTCGTGTGCCCTAGCGTGTGCCCTAGTGTGTGCCTGAGCGGTGGCCCTCGCGGCAAGATACAGACACGTGAGGTTTCATGAGAGCTCTGGGTCTCTGCGTGCGTGGAGACTGCTCAGCACTGTGTTCACGTGTGCATATTGCGCGTCCAAGCACTGTGTGTGTATGGATGTGTATATGCGCACGCGAGTGTATCTGCGTGTGTGACCGTGTGTGTAAGCGTGCACATGTGTGTACATGTGTGAGTGTGAGCCTGTGTGCGCATACGTGTGTATGTGCATGTGGAGGTATGTGTGAGTGGATGCATATGTGTGCATATGTGCATGTGTATGTGCGTGAGCATGTGCATGCATACATACGGCATTGTGCGTGTACAATCACGTATATGCATACATGTGCTTGTGGGGGGGCATGTGTGTGTCTACATCTGCACATGTATATGATGCATGCACGTGGGGGTGTGTGCATGAATGTGTGTGCACCCAGCCCTTGGGGTCTCCACGGAGCAGGATTTCAGGAACTCCATGCACAGCCCAGCTCTGGGTCTGGTGCTCCAGGGGAAACGGGACGGTCAACACTGAACTCCTTAAAGGAGAACATGGTGACAGAGTGCCTGATCTGGGGACTCGGGAGTTAGGGAGAAGTGGGTTTCGGAACAACAGGTTTCAGAGTCCGCAGGCTTGTACCGAAGAATCCTCATGGAGTCAGCGGGGAGGCACATCGTTCCATGCTGTGCAGAGTTGTGTGGATTTGAATAGATTGATGTTCCATCAGGGAGGATTTTTGCTGAATATAAGTTAGTGTCATTCAAACTTCTTAAAATAAAAGCCTTGGGTTTTCAATGAAAGGAGGAATGACACAATTTCCCCAAGACATTTACTCAAGGTTACTTTCAAACCACAAAGTAGTGTGAAAACCAGAGCATCTTCTTGCAAAACCTGACCGGCAGACCAAGTGTCCTCTGGGTGCTGCCCTGTGGCCAACTCACATGGTTAGAGGATGTCATAACTCCAGCCACTGTAACCACGTGCGACGGGCTGGGGGCCTAAATGACAGAAGGTTCCAGAAGCTGGGAGTCGGGAACCCGCGTGCTGGCAGACCCGGTTCCTGGCCTGCAGACGGTGCCCCCTCACTGTCCTCCCCTGGCGGAAAGCTCTGCTCTCCCTCCTACCAGGATACCAGCCCCCAGGCATCAGAGCCCCACCCTTACGACCAACCGCAGTTAACCTTATCTCCCGTTACAGTCAGACTCACGTTTTGCCTGTTGCTACAGAATAATGAGCACTGAGCGTAGCCTTACAGTTCTGCCCCCTCGTGGTCTCGCCGCCTTGCTGGAATTACGCTCTCTTCCCAGAGTCCCAGAGCCTCTGATCCCCCACAAGTCACTCTTCTGCCGGATACAATGCCTTCCTGCAAATCTTTTGGCCATGATCTATCTCCTGGGCCTGGTTTGGGCTTTTTCTTTCTTTTTTCTCATTTTTCCCTCTCAAGATTTCCTGGAGCGTAGGTTTTATCTCAGAAAGAGGACAAGCAGGAGAAACTCAGGTGCGTTTTGTGTCTGAAGGTGTCTTCATTCTCCCCTCAATGTTGATGGGTAGCTGGTCCGGGCAGAGAACTATGGGTTCCAGATCTTACGGCCCCAGAGCCGCGAAGCTGCCGGCCCCTTCAGCGGTGACGCTCGGGGAGCCTACATGTTCCTCTCTGTGAGTTTTGGACTCTTCTCTCTGTCCTCAGGAGTTTGAGAAGTTCTCAAGGAAATTGTCGTTTTGTCTGAAATTCATTCTGCTCCTTGACGTGGTGCTGAAGATCTGTGTCTGTCTTCAGCCCTAAGAAACTGTTCCCTTCCTGTCCGGGGTGCTGTCCCTTTTCTCCGGCGTGTTCCAGAGACTTCCTTCTCATCCTCCAGCTTCCCCGGGGAACTGGCTCTTTGAGCGGTGACATACTGGATTTCCGAGTGTGCGTTCTTGTTCTCTGTCCTGGATTCCATCACGACCTGAGGAGAGTGTGGACTCCCAGCCTCTCTCCTGACGCCAGCCACCACGTCTCCTCGCATCAGAGTCTCTTCTCTGCCCCGTGGCTGGTTCTGCTCGCGTCTCAGATTCTAGGGCGCCCTCCCCCGCCCCCGGGGGCGATGAACGGAGGATGCGGCAAAGGCTGGAGGTCGCTGCCCTTGTGCCTGTAGTTCTGTCTCCCGACTCACTGCTCCCGGGAATCGCTCTGTGGGCACCTCGGGCTTGTCGCTGGCTGCCTCTGCGGTGGGCAGGGGGCGTCGTGCGGGGCTTGCTCTGGGCCTGCATCTGCACCCACAGGCTGGCTCTGCCCGGTGCACGGTCTCACTGGGGCTGGAATTCCTCTGAGATCTTGAGAGAATCGTTAGGTGTGGTGCATCCATCCTCCCCCCCGCATTTCTGTTTAGTGTCCTTTGGCCTTCGGACCTGAGGGCTGGTGGGTGTGTCTCTCACAGACACATCCGGAGGTCCCCACTTCTGAGCAGCTCCCTCTCCGCCTTCCTCAGAGTACGACTTCCTGGGCCTGGCTCTGGGTCCCCCTGCACAAAGCCTCATTTCTTCCTCGTGTACCAGTGGATATCTCTTGGCTTTTATTTCTGAACGTGTTCTTATGAAAAGTAGCGTGCGTGCAGACAAGCGTGTTCAAAACTATGCGGTTGGACAAATAGTGAAAAGTGCATACCTTTGTTCACACCCAGTGCTGGAGATGGGGCATCAAAGCCGGGCCCCAGCATCTCGGCATACAACCACACACTGACCGTTCTCCATCCCAACAGGGGCTTTCTCGACGTGGCTCCACCAGGGGCTTGGTGCTCATCTGGGGATTGGCTACTGCTCGGCGCTGTGGGGCCTCACCTTCCAGGATGCTCTTGAGAGGGTTTTTAAGCCCGTTGGGGACCAGTCCAGTGAGGTTTCAGGCTCTTAGGTTTCTGTTGTGCAGTCTGACCATCTGCGTAACCCAGCAGCCCAGTGTGACGTGGCTCCTTACAGAGGTGACCCCTTCTCCTGGGCCCGTGGTCACTCACGTGCCGGGCCTTTTGCCTCCGTGCAGTTTCAGTGACGTGGGTCTTCATCTAGTTGCAGCTGGTCACAGGTGACACTGAGAGGGATGTGCAGATTTAAATGCCTAAATTCTCGTATGTTTGGGGCGCCTGGGTGGCTCAGTCATTGGGCGTCTACCTTCAGCTCAGGTCACGGTCCCGGGGTCCTGGGATCGAGTCCCACATCGGGCTCCCTGCTCGGCGGGAAGCCTGCTTCTCCCTCTCCCACTCCCCCTGCTTGTGTTTCCTCTCTCGCTGTCTCTCTCTCTGTCAAATACATAAAATCTTTTTAAAAATAAATAAATAACATTCTCATATGTTTAAAAAACAAATAGGAAGCAAGTTAATCCAGGCTGATTGTTATTTTATTTTCCACATTTATCCATCTAGTTTCATCGAGAAGAGTCTTGCTTTAGTAACATGGCATCTGATTCTGGGACCTCAGAAGCCTGAGGGCACGGGACGGGAGTGGCTCGCCACAGACCTCTGCCCCTGGTCTCAGCCCCAACGTCACTCCTGATTTTAATGGCGTTTTAGATATCTTAGTGGGTTTTTTTTTTCATTTATGCTAATAAATCACCTTCCAGCACTTAAGGTCCCAGTGGCTTTAACATCATCTTTGTCCTTGCTCTGCTTACTCTCTTCAGGAGTCGGTGTCGGTCTTCGTGATGCTGTGTCTCGGGGCAGAGACAGCACTTCTGTTTTCTTGGCTAAATTAATAAAAATGCATCCCACCCCACGTTTAGTAGAGGGGAGGGAAGCACAGCATCCGGACGATGCAGTAACCGCTGTCGTGGGGTTTGGGTGGGTCTAGAGCGCGCCCTGGATGACCCGCCCGAGGTCAGTGCCAAGTTTCTAGCGTCCGTGTCCACGGGTCAGCCTTGCGCTAGCGAGCTGACCACGGCGCCCGTGACACCCCTGCTCTGGCCTGGGGTAACCACAGCATCTTGTTTTGCAGGGTTGTGGACTTCCTGCTCAAGGCCATCATGCGCACCATGTGGTTTTCCGGCGGCTTCCATTGGGTGGTCACGAAGGGGCAGCAGGCCTCTCCGTCTGAGGCCACCATCCTCACCCTGGCTCCGCACTCCTCCTACTTCGATGCCATCGCTGTCACCCTGACGATGTCCTCCATCGTGATGAAGGCAGAGAGCAGAGACATCCCAATATGGGGAAGTGAGTGAGCTCCCCCCCCGCCCCCCCCCGATGGGAGGAAGGGGGGCCCCCCCCATCCTGCTGGGAGGGGACCAGACCCCCCCCTCCTGCTGGGAGTGAGCG
>NW_025408732.1:7200-26981 GCF_002201575.2 Neomonachus schauinslandi | reverse complement strand
CCTGCTGGGAGTGAGCAAGACCCCCCCCTCCTGCTGGGAGTGAGCAAGTCCCCACCCTGGAGTGGGCGAGCCCCCCCCATCCTGCTGGGAGTGAGCGAGTCCCCCCCTGGAGTGGGTGAGCCCCCTCCATCGTGCTGGTCCATGCAGGTCACACCCACATGAAATAGGCATTTGTCCTTGAGTCTCTTCTGTTTCCTTTGTTGTGGTTTCCTCTGCAACGTTAGTTGTTGTGGGTTTTATTTTTGGTTCACACACAAGTGCCCTCAAACGTCATGTGTCGAAGTCCCTGCTCACGTTTTGTCCCTGGCGTGCAGGGTCTGTGTCACACGGTCCTAGAAGTGTGTGTGTCTCAGTGCCCTGGTTATGGGACCAAAAGCCCAGGTGTGCAGGTGTCCCTCGGCCACGTGACAAATTACCCAGCTGGTGGCTTAAGAAAGCAGAAACTTACACTCTCACAATTCTGGAGCCAAAAATCTAAGGCCAAAGTGTCCAAAGCCTCGCTTCTTCTGGAGGCTTTCGGGGAAGGTCCTTCCTGCCTCTTCCATCTCCTGGTGCAGCTCCTGGCACCCTGGGTAGTCCTGGGCTCGTGGCCGCATCTTTACCGCCCCAGCCTCCCTCCTCACAGGCCTCCCCCATGTGTGTCTCCCTGTATGTCTCTTACAAGGACACTTGTCCTTGGATGGTCTAGGGTAATCTCATCTCCAGGTGCATAACTAATTGCGTCTGCAAAGCCCACAAATGAAAGCACCTTCCTCCTCCCGGCCGGGCCCACGCCGGAGCTGCCAGGTGCCCTGCAGGGCCGGCCTACCTGTTCCTGTTCTCATCCCCCTGGTTTCTGCGCCAGGGGTTGCCACCCAGCCCTGGTTCCTCCAGGCTGCTCCTGGGGGGGGGGCCACCCCACTGTCACTCTCCTCTGCCCACCCCTCACTGTTTAGACCGTGGGCATGTCATGCTGAGCATGTCCGCAGTGGAGTCTGGAGCAGGGCTGGTCCGGGCGGGAGGTGCGTGGTCCTGGGGCCAGAGCTGCAGGGGCAGAAGGTCCTCACTCTGTCCGCCTTCTCTGAATTCTCCTGAGTTCCCCAACTCATGTTACTGTTCAGGTGACAGTTAAGAGAGAACATTGTGTACGTTTTATGTTGTCTTTCTAGTAAGTGGGACATTCTGCGGGGGCCCAATACGTTGTGTGCTTTTGGCCAAAGAGATGCTAACCAGCATTTACTTGACTGTGGATCAGAGGGTGTCTGCTCAGATAGCTGTCACAAAGCACCACACGGTGGGTGGCTTTTAAACAGCAGCCGTTCATGTCCACGCTCCTGGAAGCCAGGAGTCCGGGATCAGGGGGGCCAGCAGGGTGGGGTTCTGGCGAGAGCCTCTTCTGGGCTGCAGACAGCCACCTTCTCGCTGTGTGCTCACATGGTGGAAAGCAGAGAGGGGTGGTGAGCAGTTAGGACCCTCCGTGGTCTTGTCCCTGGGAATGGGGACACAGATCCTCCATTTAGACCTAACGGTCTCAGCCAAGGTGGTTTCAGTGCTGGCAGTTACAGAACCAAAGTGAAATGAAGGCAGCTGTCCCACAGAGCCGGCAGGCTAGCCCTCCCCTTGCGGAACTTCCTGTGGAAGGTGTGCAGATACACGGGGACGCTGGCCATGGACGTATAGGGCCAGTAATTTTGAGCCTGGTTATCCAAATAAAGGTTTATATGTCATGTGCCTGGAAAGTCGGGTTAAACCGAGAATTTTCTGAAAGCCAGGCAGAGACTCTGGTAATTAGCAAATATGCGTTTCACTTTAATAATGCTAGAAGGTCATCACAGGCTCCTAAGTATAGAGCAGTGTGGTCCCTGGCAAAGGACGCAGGAAGCTATTTCAATTTTGCAATTTTGTTCCGATTTCTTATTCTAAGTTTTAAGCTTCAGGCTGTGGAATGTCAGCATTCTGGGGAAGTGCTGGGATTTGGGGGGGCATGTTATCTCCCCCTCATTTGTGTACAAATTACGCAAAGCCTTCTCAAAACCTTGCCTTCAATTATGGCTCGAGTCACAAGTTAGAATCATGGAGGCTCATAGTTGGACCTGCTCATCCACTTCCCAAGGTCAGGGTTCGAAAGCCAACTCCGTTGGCTGAATGTGCTGGGGGCTGCAAGGTCAGAGCTGAGCTCCATGCCCCACATCACTGACCTTAACCTTGGGGTGTCAGAAGGGAGGGCCACCAACATGTCCTCTGTGTGCGGGGGTCCTTCATGTAGACTTAGATTCCCACTCATTTCAGGGATAGCATAGCAATAAGAGTGAAGGAGTGGCGATGGACCCATTTATTATAGATTTTAATTAGAACTCATATATGGCACATCCCAAATTGTATTCCTTTTCTCTGGGTTTTGAAGGTAAATACACCTGAAAGGGACTCTCCCCCAGGAATGCAGCTGAGGGCTTCTCCCACCATGCGTGACCAGAACACACCCTGTGACGCAAGCCTGGATTCCTGCGTCGCAGGGGGGTCTCGCTGGCCGTTCCTTCTGGTTCCTCTTGTCCTTGTTGTTTAAAGCACGAAGCTTTTGGACCCTTTGACAGCTCACGACTTTGGTGAAGAGATGAATGTTAAAAATATTCAAAATATTTTCACCTTCAGATTTGTAAATACCAGTTAGAGTAATCAGCCCAGTGATCTTTCTCATTGTTACATTGTTGGTTTACTTTCAGTGTCCTTGATATGGGCCCCTGGGCATTTACAGACCTGAGGAGGTTTGGTGCTCAGTGTCAGAGATGACAGAGCCGGCTCACGGTCTTGTTGCCCGGCCCCTCGTTGACAGCACCGCTGGGGCTTACCCGGCGGGCAGCCACATTTCCTCTCTGTCCTCAGAAGCAAGCTCTTCAGTTGTGAGGTCTCCAGTGTGGGTATTCACCTGGGGATTCCCAGAGAGAGGTGCAGTCTGAGATTTCAGTCGGGATGAAGCCCCGTCATCCTCGGAGCCCAGAAAGCCGCTCCCCACCTCTGCCTGGAGCTCCAGGCTCGTCCATGAGTGGCGGAGAGCCGTCCTCATCCGTGTCGCCAGGAAAGGGGAACGCTGTTCAGGGAGACCAGCCAGCCTGCAGCCCTTCTCTCCCGCCCTGGGAAGACTGTGCGGAGCTGGTGTGGACAATGGGAAGCTGGGCGCCTTCCCATCGTCCTGTCCTGCGGGGGATCCCCTCGGCCCTTTCCCCACGTGTCACTCCAGAGTCGGAAGGAATTGGCAAGAACGATGCATCGGGGAAAGAAGTTTCCAGATGCCGGACGAAAACATCACCGAGACCCACATGCAGCTTAGATTTTGAGTCCCGTGGACCTGACGAGATAGTTTTGTTCCTTTTTTTTAAATGAGTTTTCTCTTTGTCTTTTGGAAGACCTCCCAGAAAGAAGAGTCACATGTCATTCTTGCGAGTAGTTAGAACACTCGGAAGTCCGAGCTGATGTTGCGCCCAGCGGGGACGTGTCTCACCCGTGGGGATGCCCGGCTGCCAGGCCACCTACTGCTCCTTCCTGGGGAGGACACCCTCCCTCAGGATGACTGTCCTGTCAGTTCGGGCTTTCTCTTCTAAGAAGTGTCTCCCCACCTTCAGATCCTCTTGCGCGAGAACCGTGTGCTGGTTGCTGCTGTAAAGCAGGAGAAAGCAACTGGTCACGAGGGCACTGACCTGCCACCCCGGCAGGGCCGTGGGCCCCCTGTGCCGAGCCAGTTAGGACCGCAGCTGTATGAGTGTCCTGGGACGCCCCCGGCAGAGGGCCGCACACCGGGCCGCTGAAGACAGCAGATGTTGGTTCTCACACTGTCCTGGGGGCCGGGAGCCCAGAGTCAAGGTGTGAGCAGGGCAGCTTCTGGGGAGAGGCCGTGCCAGGCCTCCGCAGCCTCTGGCGGTTCCCCACCATCCCCGGCGTCCAGTGGCTCTGGTCACATCACTCCGGTCTTGGCCTCTGCCGTCCCGTGGCCTTTTCCCTGCGTGCACACCCATGTCTCTCCCTCCTTGAGAGGACGCTGGGCGTGGGTCAGGGTGCACCCTACTCCAACACTACATTATCTTAGCTCAGTTGCATCTGCAAGCACCCGATTTCCAAATACAGTCACAGGCCTAGGTACCTGGGGTCAGCACGTCAGCCTGTGTCTTTGAGGGAGACAGGTCTACACATAACAGGATGGTGGGGTTTAAGCCATGCGCCTCGGGCCCTTCTGACTCTGGAGCCCTTGCCCCGCCAACGCCCTCCTCTGCCAGCCTCTTCTCGTTGCTTTCTCCTGCTTTACAGCCTGTGGACGCCGGTGTCGTTACTTTGGACTTCGCAGGTTGTGGGGTTTCGTGCCATCGTGGGAGGGAGCTTCTGTGATTTTCCTGATCCCCTCATGATCAGACATTGACCCAACAACCCACCCACCCTCGGAGACAGTGCTGCCCTCGGGGCATCTCTGGGGGCTCGCGTGTGCCCCCCTGCCATGGGCAGCCCTTGTCCCTCCAGTCCTGCTGCGGCAGGTGCCATGGTTCCCAACGAAGGCCCCTCCTCCCCTTCCAGCTCTGATAAAGTACATCCGGCCAGTGTTCGTGTCCCGGTCGGACCAGGATTCCCGAAGAAAGACCGTGGAGGAGATCAGGAGGCGGGCACAGTCGAATGGAAAGTGGCCACAGGTAATGCAGTCCTGCTTGCGTTTTGAGCAGACTTATTCCGGAAGATGTGAGCCTAGAGATGGGGGCCTTCCCTGGGGGCCAGGTTCGTTTTCTTTCATTTTGTTTGATGAGCATGTGAATTCAAGTTTGTGCTAAGTGTCAGGTACTTTTGGCCCTAAAATTTGAAAATTGAAACAAACGAGAAGACCGTTCTCATGCATATCTCAAGTTCCCAAAGCATCTTTACTGAAATGACTCTGCTTGTGACCTCCTGCCCTCGCGCTTGGCACAGTCTCACATCTGACGAGTGCGCCGGTCCGTGAGGCGGAGCTTGCCCACATGTGCCCGGCGCCCGAGGGGGCGTGAGGAAGGCCTGTCGCGGGCAGCAGGGCGGCGGCCTCAGCCAGTGTCAGCTGTATTTCCTTGAGCCGAGCCTGAGAAGCTGAGCTCCCCGGGACTGTCCAGGTTCTGGGTGCTCAGAGAACATTGGAAGGCCTGACTGCCAGGCACCCCCGCCCACGGGCAGCCCCTCGGGGCCACGACGTTCAGGGTGCCTGGCGCCCCACCTCCGGATGCAGCCACGTGGGCTGTAGTTTCCGGTGCAGGGGGGAGAGTTTAGTTTATATCGTGTGGCTGGAGGTCAGTACGAGTCCGAGTAATTTGGGGTTCCAGTGGGGGAGGTGTTTAACCGCTGGTTTTGCAGTGTTTCTGGTTGCTGGCCCAGCTGTGCCTCGGTTCTAGCCCTGGTCCCGATTCCGTCAGCCGAGCGCCCTTCGCTGAGCCCTCCTCTGTGTGCCTTTGTCCCGCGTTGCCCCAGGGGGGGGGAGGCTGCGTGCTGCCAGGGCGTCCAGGCAGCGGTAGCTCGGCCTCACAGTGGCCGTGATCACCCCCACGCACGCTCTGAGGAGGCGTGTGCTGTCTGCATGTTTGCATTGCTTCCAGATCTTAATAGAACTTACACTTAGGAAATCCACACATGCTTCCATCATGCATCTAAGCCGTTTTGAGTAAGTGTGATTAAAGCATCTCAGCAGTGGAGAAAATAGACCGTATTCTGGATTCTGTTCCTTTAAGGCTGACCTTTTTTTCTTTTCATTCCAAGATAATGATTTTTCCAGAAGGAACATGTACCAACAGGACCTGCCTAATTACCTTCAAGCCTGGTATGTAATTTTCTTAAATTCTGTTTTCCTCCTTGAGCAAAGTGGGGGAGACACTCCTGGGCCCGTTCCCTGCAGGGCAGGGCTGCAAGCCTGCGGTCTTCCTGACATGACACGGCCAACACCCATGTTGAGGGAGCCTTCCAGGCACCCCGTGACCATTCACCAGGAAGGGGGGCAGAAACGCTGCTTTCCTCCGGGACCAGCATGAGACGGGCCCCCGGCGGAGGAGCTCTGCCCTCGAAGTAAGATGACGCCCCTTTTCCCCCAGGTGCCTTCATCCCTGGAGTTCCCGTGCAGCCTGTGGCTCTACGGTACCCGAATAAACTGGTCAGTGTGTTTCCTGGGGTTACAGTGACCTGCCTGGGAATGCGAATTCCCGGCGCCTCAGTGGGTCATTTCTAGCCAATCCGCGATTCCAGGACCACTCCAGTGTTCGTGCAGGAAGGGCTGTTGTCACGGGTCATGGAGCGGTGGCCCTTCCTCCCCGCTGATCGGTCCTGCCGAGTTGATGTGAGCCATCCGCCTTCGTCCTCAGCAGCCTTAGCTCCCTGTTCACCTGGGAAACAGGAGCATTGAGAGAATCTAAGTTCTGAAAGGCTGGGGGCAGCGGGCGGGAAAGGCGTAAGCGACTCTGTATTGAATATGCCTCTGTGTGCGGAGGTCTTCGCTTGTTATGTCAGAGCAAAGTAAAAGAGGGGGTGTTTGGGGCTCCGAGTGCCTGGGTGATCTTGACGGACTCCCAGCTCGGGGGAGGCAGGAAGGCCGGAAGAAGCCTCCGCGGGTTGTGGTCAGAGCCCCACCGCGTGTCTGTCTGAGCATCCGCAGCTGTCCCTTCCCCCGGGGGCCCTGTGAACGTGCCACACGCATCTGGTTCAGTGGGCCGCGCTCCCCAGGGCAGGCATCGAGCTCCGGTGGGTGCTGTTCGGCGCCGGCTGCATCTCACTTCTGCCGTGACCCCGTCCTGGTGGATGTCCTTGCCCCTGCATCAGCACCGGGCTCTCACCGCTGAGACTCGTGTCCCCGGGCCCTGCGTGGACGCGGGTGCACTGGACTCTTTCTTGATGGGGGACACGTGAGTTGGATTTGTTCACTGCACTGAGCTTTCTCCCTGTCATGGTGCGTCTTCATGACGACAAAAAAGAAACTCAGCAGTCACAACATGGTGCGGTCTGGAGTTGCTAGCCTAGATGGAGGCAGAATTACGTGTGACATCTGTGGGCATGAGGGGCCGGCCCCCCATCTCTGGGCCAGACCCGGAGGGTCCCAGGTTTGCACACCAGACCCTGTGCCTACAGGTGCACACGGCACAGAAGAGATTCTCCAAGGGGTCAGTCGGTAGATGTCGGTCAGAACCCGTAGCCGCACAAACTGACAGATAAAATGACTGTGACGTGCACACCGGAAACTCTGAAGAGGTGCATTCATTAGCCAGCGTCTGAGACTAAGAGAATGGTCAGTGTGTGGAATTCTAGATTTTGTATTTCTTTAAGCTTGTTTCGTCAACTTACTTTAAGCAGATTGCCTCTACTGGGTTCTCAGTTGTCAGAGAAGCAGAACAGCTGCTTTGCTCACTCATCCCATCAGTCTGTGTCGCGTTCTTCAGCGGCCTAGCTTCAGGGAGAACCACCACTAACAGCTTTGCGTGCAGGCCCGTGTGGAGGACGAGTGGCTGAGGGCAGGTCGGGGGCCGGGGAAGCCCTTGTGGTGGGGGGCTTTTCAGGAGTCCATGGGAAGCCAGCAGGTGGGTATCAGGGTTTCGGTAGAAAGAAGCCCAGTGTCAGGGTAGAAACGGTGTGTGTTCTCCCACGTCCCCACCTAGGTGGCTGGTGCAGCAGCCAAGACTGCAGATGGGGGGCGCCCACGACACTCGGGGTCCTGGGCACGCTTGGGGCTCTGCAGTGGTTTCTTCTGCTCCCTCCCAAGCCTCAGCTCATCTGCTAGGCGTCTCTGGCCCAGAGTGGAGGCCAGGGCCTTGGGGGTACAGGTGGGTGTGGGTTGGAATGAGCCTCATGTGGCAGGTGATGGTGATGACAGGGCAGGTGTCACGGGGACTGCTCGCAAAAAGCAGGTTCCTGCGCTGTGGACTGATATTGGCAGGGATGCCTTGAACACAGGGGAGGGCAGAAAACGGAACTGGGGCAGCATCTCAGGCGGACGTCAGAATTGTGGACCTTGGAGCTTTGGGAGGAGAGGAGTGTGTCTGGGTGGCCTGGAGGTGGTGAGCACCCATCTGCTCCCTTGTCCCAGAGTGGGCTTGGGAGGAAGAAGGGTACCAGCATCTCTGGGGTCAGAGGTGGGCCAGGTTGAGGGCCAGGACAGAGGGTGGGCACACCGTGGAAGGAAGGGCTCATGAGGGAACTCCGGGCGCCTGATTTCCAGCTGTGATTCATTTTGCTCCTTTCTTGCCCCCAGGACACCATCACGTGGACCTGGCAAGGCCCCGGAGCGTAAGTCAGACCCTGTAGTGCCTTGTGTGTCCTGTCCTGCTGGGAAAGCACAGGGGCCGCTCAAGTGACTGCCCTGCATTCTGGGCACTTCTGCAAATGTGGGTCCTCAGAACACATAACCCACTGCTGTCTGACAGCAGTCAGGGTCTGCCCACTGTGAAAACTAAGTGTGCAAGCCTGGCCTGTTCGCACACTCCTGGGTTCCAGGACCCAAGTTAATGGTCTTCAACTCCAGAGGGAAGGTGACTGTGAGTGCTCTTTCGTCCCCACGTGTGCCTGTTGGCTCAGTGGCCACCATCCCATCCGCACCGCACCCCACAGCTCCTGGAAAAGAAAGGGGAGCTGCAGGGACGCTCCTCTTAAACAGCTGCACGGGGGAGGCTCGGGTTCTAGGACAGCAGGCCTCCGTGGTGCCAGCCTTCGACCTGGTGCAGCAGAAGGGTGGGTGGTGGGGCCAGGCAGAGCCCTCCCCTGGGCACGGCATTTGGAACGGATGCTGGGGAGGGGAGGTGCCCCGAGGGGCAGCATATGTGGGTTGCTGGTGCTAACACTGCTGAGGCCAGAGTGTGGAGGGTGGAGGGTGAGAAGCCAGGGGGCCGCTGGGAGAAAGGTGGGAAGGGCTCCTTTGGGCCTTGGTAGCCAGGCTTGGGCCTGGCAGTGATAGGGCAGAAGTCGGGTATGTACAAGAGAGAGTTAAGAGGACAGTTGTCCACTGCGGAGAGGAGCAACGGCCCAAGGACAAGAGCCTCCAGATGGCTCCCCATTCCCAGCTTCTGCAAATAAAGGGTGGTGATGCCGGTTCTGAGGTCAGGAGTTCTGGGGCCGGCCTTGGGGGTGGCATGACTCAGGGCCTGTTGAGTCTGCATTGCCTGGGGACAGCCACGTCTGGGACAGTGTCACGTAGAGGAGGTTTCCTGAGCCAGAAGACACACTTGGGAAATGGGGGCATGCAGGGCAAAGGAGAGCTGCAGGAGTGGGTGCATTTGTTGGGACAGTGAGGAACCCTGATTAGTAAGAGTAGCCCCATCCTCATTACAGTGTTGTAAGGCTCGGCTTTAGGCTGAGGGAGGCACGGCACCCCCTGAGCAAATTAACTGCCCAGTAGTGCCCTCTGCAGGGGACAGGCGTCTGGGGAGTTTGCTCCAGAATTGGAAGTAATTTAATTAAAAGACATTGAGAATCTTTTAACCAATGCTGTAAATCTGTTTGTTCATTTTTAAGGTTGAAAATCCTGTGGCTCACACTGTGTCAGTTCCACAATCGAGTGGAAATCGAGGTTCGTACAGATGCAGTGTTAAACAGCGTTACGCGCGGGTCTGTAAAGATGCAGAGCCAGAGTGCTGTGTAAGCTGTCCAGATGCAATGTGGTACAATGTTACGTCGGGGTCTGCACAGCTATAACGTACATGCTGTTCCCTGTGCACATACAGTGTTAGGCAACCTTTGGCAGAGTCTGTGCAGATCCGCTGTTACGGAATGTCTGTCGGCGCCGGCCCCCATGCGGAGCGATCCCCTGTTACGTTGGCCACGTGCATCTGTGTGCATACAATGTTACACAGTGTTACGTTGTGGATGCGGTGTTCTGTCGGTGTCTGTACGAAGACAACATGATGTTATCTGTGTGGCCGTGAGGCTTTACTAGCGTCTGCAGATACAATGAGATGTGGGCATCTCTAGAGATAGTGTTGGTATCTACACAGACACGATGTGCTACATGTCACGTTGCTGTCCGTACAAATACAACATTGTGTGTCATCTGTCTTGCTTTGAAATCTTTCCACTTCTCTCTGCTCCTCAGAGGTACTTCCCTGTGGTTTTTCATCAGTCACATTGTGTCTCTTGCATGATTTTGCAAGAATCAAATAGGTCTTTAAAAATCAACAAGGAAGTTAAACCCTTCTTTTATTATGGTTAGCGTAGCTTAAAGGCATTTAAAATTGGCACATGTGCAGTGAATTATGTCTCGGCATTTTTACATGATACCGATGCTGCCGGATTCATATGGCAGATCTGTCGTTCTGTCATTCTCTGTCTAGTCCGTGGACAGATCACATAACCTGCCTCCAGCTTTCAGCCCGTTGTATGTCCCAAAGTCATGGTACCCATTCTCTCGGCTCAATTCATTAGCCACGTTTGTGTAGCGTGTACGTTTTATCCAAGTGGATGAGGAATAGAGTCTCTTCTTAAAAGGGAATCAGTCGGCTACTGTGCTCCTGAAAAGGGAGCCCGAACACAACGGAAAGGGTTTAATGAGGCAGTTTGCTACCTTCTGATAAAAGTTGCAGAGCTGCACTGAATTTACATGGATTTCAGCCAGGTTCCAGATTTTTCACTTCAGTACAACATAAGCCACTTAATTACAACACACTGAGCCGAAAGGTCCCTGGCCCGAGTCCAAGGGTGGCAGCCATCCACGTAGAATGTTATATGTGGCTCGTCTGCGGCTGGCTGGGAAGCAGCCGTGCAGCGGGCTCAGGGGAGGACACCTCCAGTGTGCACTTCTCTATTTCAGGCCTCAGTTCCAGTTTTCAGAGTTGGTTTTTATTTTTTAAGATTTAATTATTTGTCAGAGAGAGAGAGAGTGAGCGAGCACAAGCAGGGGGAGCGGCAGAGGGAGAAGCAGGCCTCCCGCCGAGCAGGGAGCCCGATGCGGGGCTCGATCCCAGGACCCCGGGATCATGACCTGAGCCGAAGGCAGATGCTTGACCAACTGAGCCACCAGGCATCCCCACAGTTTTCAGAGTTTAAAGGAAACTCTGACTTTCTGAAACCCCTCTAAGTGTCTTCACTCGTTCTCTGCTGACAGGTATCAGTGCTGACGGGAGCACCTGCCACGATTTCCATGGTGTGTGGTATACAGTGGCGGGGAATGCCTGAAACCACGTGGTGGGAACTGATAAGGCTTCGGGGTATCCCCGTATTGTTGTGTGTCTGTATTAAAGAAAAAGGGCTCAGTGATGTTTGCCTTTCTGCACAGTGGAGTTGGCAGCCGAGTGTGGGGCTTATTTAACAATGTGTTGTGTTCTCCCCAACACAAGCGGAGACTTTTAGAAAGAGGAGCACACATGTAATTCTTGTGCACCCCGAGAGAAGGCTTCCGTGTGAAATTAGAAATACAGAGTGCCCTGGCAAGCACGAGCTTCTGTCTCGGGGGAGCGAGCGGTCCTGAGGAAGCGTGGGTTGTGTTCACACGCATGTACATGTGTGCTTGTGCTTATGTGCGTGTGCGTGCACACTGTGGCCACATTGAAGGTGGTTCTGATGGAAGCTGCTCTGACAGCTCTTCATTGTGTTAGACTCACGACTGCACTGTGGTGGGCTTGTGATGCGCATGGAAGTAACGCAGCTCTCTTTGTGCTCAGTTCCTCCCCGTGTACAGCCCTTCGGAGGAAGAGAAGAAGGACCCCGCATTGTACGCCAGCAACGTGCGGCGCGTCATGGCCGAGTGAGTGCCCCGCGTCGTGCTGTGTCAGAGCCAGAGTCCACGGCGTCCTCCGAACACCCTCGTCCCCTGGGAACCCTCGGCGTATCAGGGTGCCCATGCATGGGCTGGTTCCTCCTTAGCATGGCACAAACCACAGTGGCATTCGGAAAACAGGTCTTTGCAGAAGCGAATGAGTAAGTGCTGACTGTGCGTGTGGGCAGGCGCTGTGCTTGGCCGCTCTGCACCCCCGGTCTCTGCCGGGTCCTGCTTCTGGATCTGCGTCATCGTCACTTAACCTCATAAATTTCACCTGTGTGGTAGGAACCGGTCACCAGGGTGCCGGGTCTGTGCACGCGATGGGGATGCTAGCTCTGCCTGGCAGCCCGCGGGACGATCTTCCTCTTCACGTTCTTCATCTGCTCGTGTGGTCTTTGCTGGTGCTCTTATTCCATCTTACCAGATTCAGTGTGGGAACTATACGCTGATCTCCTAAGATAATGTGCGCTAATTCCACGACAAGTGAGCGTGCCATTCGAAGTTTCTTGCTTCCTGATTCCACACCGTTCCCGGCTGTCTTGGATGGGGTGACATCAGCCTGCGCCCTGCGTTTCTTCCTACCTTCCTACCCTCACCTGCCCTGTCCCGTCTTCTCTCTCCTCCTCTCTTCTGCTCCCGGGCAGCAGGGGCCGCCTTTGCGTTTGGCCACCGTGGTGCAGGGGGGGCGGTTCTCAGCGGCTCCACAGGCATGCCCCCCCGCCTCGTGGGAGGTTCATGTGGCTCTGGAGGGGTTTTCCCTGCACTGTGGCCGAGCTGGTGTGACCGAGGTGTGAAGTCAGCCCCATCCCCTCACTGTGTGCCCATCAGACCGCCCACATTCATGTATTCTGTGAGACTGTACTAAGCAAAATTATAACCTCAACATATGTAAATTGAAACTTTGCAGGGTATTCAGACATTGTCCGCACGCCCCTCAGGAAGGTAGGTGCTAGGGACAGAGGCCAGTGGAGCGCCCCCAGCCTCCTCGGGCATCCACTCACCAGAATTCATCTGCTCACTCTCGGAATCCCACACCAGGACGCATGGAGAGCAGTCGGCTGTCAGGATGCACTCTCAATTTGGGGGAAGTCAGGGTGTTCAACCTCTTGATAAAGAAATAATCTCCATGGAATTAAAGGTTTGACAGGTTAGGTGTAAATTTTTTTAGATCACATTCAAATAAATTAGCTAATTATGTTAGAAAAAAATATATATCATAAATTCTCTATGTTAACGGAAGAGAAGCATCTTAACATCGAATGGAAAAGGGCAGATTAGCCACTGGGCATCCCCCTGCCCCAGCAGCCATGGGAGAACCCAGAAACGTGGAAGTGGGTCCTTGCACCCACCGAGAACGGCCCAGGCCCCGTGAGCATCGCGGGCAGCCCGAGTGCGCCTCCTCCTGCCTCCTTGGGGGATAACCCGAGATGCTCCTGGTAATCCTAGCTTCTGTCCCCACACGACGGTACCCCGGTTGCCGAGCGGGGTCGTACTAGCTGTGGAAGAAAGACTTCGAAGCCCCTGTGTCCTAGCCACAATTGCACGGTACCGTCATGGCAGGGAGGAACTACTGTGGAGATGATTAAAAGCCCATTCGGTTATTGGGGGAGGGGGCTTAGTTTTAAATACTTGGCACATTTTCTACCATTGTTTCCTTTAATAGAAGAAGGGCATTTTTCATGAGATCTGATGCAGTTCTTTAGAATGGCTGAGCTCTGACTTTGGGGCACCGCCAGCCCTGATGAAGGCGACCCCCGGTCACCCCTAAGATGAGTTGAGCTTCCAAGTTAGACACCCGGTGGGGTGGTATCCTTGACACCAGCTGCACGCTTGCTTCCTAGGAGGGTGGAAACCACAGTAATACTCAGCTAACCGCAAAGCTTGGGGGAGCCCCAGGTTCTATGTGATTGGACTTTGGGGTCCACTGCTAAGCATTCATGTTTAGTGCCAGATGTGGACTTGAAACATTGTCTTTCTGTGCATGTCAGCGTTCAGAGTGCTCGCCACCCAGTGGCTCCCAGTGCAGACATCTGTGTGGCAGGGTGCTTCTGTGGGCGAGTGTGAGAACTCTGGTCCCGCAGCACCCTGGGGCGAGCGCCCGGGGCCATAGCGCCCCTGCTTGGACCCCCATCGCCTCCCCCCTCTTTCCCCCGGGTTCTGGCCTGCCAGACGCCCCTTCTTGGGGAGGGACACGTGGGAGCGGATGGGAGAGAGGGTTTTTCCTGTCTGTGGACAGCCTGGAGGGACGAAGCCTGTCCTCCTCCATGTGTCCAGACCCAGGGGAAGTTTTCAGGGTGTCCCTCCCACAAGGCCTTCCCGGCTTTATCTCACGGAGCACAGGCTGCGGCGAGGGCTTCTGCCATCTGCTGGGGCTTTCTCTGATGGAATGGCAGGAGACGGCCTTGCTGGGCTCCCAGCAGCCGAAAGGACAGAGCACTACTCACGGCCGCCTGACGAGCCCCTACAGGCTCGGGAACGGTTCACCGGCCTGGCAGACATCTTCACAGATTCCTGTGCTTTAGTCCAGTCTTAAACGTTGGCTTCGTTCTGGACACTTCCTCCTGCTTCCTGGAGTTCTTTCCTCACCCCAGCGCCGCCGACTCCCCGGGGCTTTCCGGAGCGAAGCTGCCGACCTCCAGCTGCGGCTCCGCGTGGGCCTCCCACGTTCTCGGGAAGTTGTTCTTTCCGTGGCCTGCACGGCCGCCCTGGACACCACCTGTATTCTTAGCAATTTCTTCCTGTTTAACTAAAACAAGGTTTATGGGGGCCACAAAATTAGCACGCGGATACCCCTGCAAAAGCATGACTTGCAGATAAGCTTCATGAGCCCCAGAGGGAGGGATCGCCGACCCCAAGTGCATGTCCTCACGCACAAGCCACGGCCTGCCTCAGACGCACGGGGTCTCGGTGGGACGTGGGATGGGTGCCACTGCCGCGTGGACGGGGTCAGGAGCCACTGGGGAGGGGCCTGGAAAGTGGGGCCTGTGTTACTTTGATGCAGCTCCCTCTCCCGTGGTCACCTTGAGCCATCCTCCTCGCTCTGCTGCTCTGGGGGCGCTTGACCAAGACGCCCTCCTCTTTGCAGGGCCCTGGGCATCTCCGTAACCGACTACACGTTTGAGGACTGCCAGCTGGCCCTGGCGGAAGGACAGCTCCGTCTCCCCGCGGACACCTGCCTTCTAGAATTTGCCAGGCTGGTGAGGGGCCTGGGGTGAGTGTGGCGCTTTTTCTTTTCAAACCCCTCCCTCACGCACCGTGGCTTATCTGGCCATGCTAGAGGGGTTCGCTCAGGAATGGGAGAGTTCTGAACAGCACTGCTGAGATGCTTTTTCTAAGACGGGAAGCTTCCAGAAACTTGTGTCAGGCCCTCCCAGGGGCCCCCACCCTTGCCGTTGTTGGTGACCAAGCCGGAGATCGCGGTGGGTGCTGAGGGCCAGCTGGGCCTTCAAGCCGAGAGAGGTGCTTGTGCTCAGGGTTTGTGGAAGCTTTCCACGGGTCCACGTCAGTCCGCGTAGAAGTCTCATAACTCTCCGTGCTCAGCGCAGCGGTCCCAGCCGACGGTCACACCCACCTGCCCGAGGGGGTCCGCAGAGCGGACAGGGTGTCGGAATACATGGTGTGCCTTCAAGTTATTAGAACACGTTTTGTTGAAAATGAACTTGCTGCTCGCTGTAGAAGCAATTTTAATATTTTGTTGAGTCTCGTTACAGTAAATCTCCCATTTTTGGCATTCTGTAATTTTAATGAAAAATATCTTTTTCCCTCTTTGTGTGTAGGTTAAAGCCAGAAACACTTGAGAAAGATCTGGATAAATACTCCAAAAGCGCCAAGATGCAGAAGGGAGGAAACTTGGGTCTCCCTGAGTTTGCGGAGTACCTGGGCGTCCCTGTCTCAGACACGCTGGAGGACATGTTCTCCCTGTTTGATGAGGTGGGGCCGTCACCCTGGGAGGGGGCTTTCGTGGCCAAACCTCCAGCTTTCGTATGTGTATTGTTTCCTAATAAGCACTGTTTGGGGATTGGGGAAGTAGAGAGGGAAAGCGGCCCCCCCTTGCCCCGACCAGCCCCCCGTCCCTTGGCTATTTTCTCCCATGCTTTTAAATGCACGTAGAAGTTTGACATTTAAGTTGACATTTGCTGATAAACCTGTAGTTTAGGGTTTTAAATGGAATCGCTAAAAAGCCTAAAAATATCAAAGAGTGTTCCCTCCTCCAGAAATCCAGAATTTCTAGGTAGTGGGCCTCTTTCCCGATGATGGGTGTACGGGGCCACCATCGGCCTTCCGCCAAGTGCGTGAGGACTGTCCCATGCGGCGCCGCATGCACGTCAGCCAGCCATGCCCGTAATCAAGAAACCCATCGTGTCTGGATGAGGAGTCCACGTTTGCCAGCGCAGCCCTGGACATGGGTGGCCCTACCGGGCGTGGGGGTGGGAGTCAGTGCTCCGGGAGCCGCCTCTGCCCTGGGTCCGCCCCTTGGCTTGTCCCACTCACTGCGGTGGCCCGTTGGTTGGAAGCAGCGCCTGTCCCGTGGTGACCCCCAGGGTCACTGAGGACCTGCTGCGTGGAGCTCAGTGAGTGTCCAGCGGGCCAGGCCTGGGCATTGACCACATCGTCGCCCGGGACCCGCCTTCATTCTACACGCTCACCTCTCTGCCACATGCGACTGGGTTCTTAGAACACGAGTACGCCCCTTGCCACGTGCTGGGGTTTTTCTCGAAGGAAAGCCTTAGCAGGTGGCATGAACTTCCTTACGCTTCGTGCACCAGTCTCCTGGACTCTGAAAATCAACCATAACGGCCTAAAAAGGGTGTGTGGTGTGGCCACCTTGCAAAAGCCAGTTGGTTATGAATGTTCTTCCAAAATACTCCTTTGGTAGAGGCAGGGAAGGTCCAGGAATGAGTGTTCAAACCCAGCTCCCCCCACCCGCGGGAGGGGCTGAGCTGTCCCCTGAGGGCGTGTCTCGTTCCCAGAGCGGAGAGGGCAGGATGGACCCTCGGGAGTACGTGGTCGCCCTGTCTGTCGTCTGCCGGCCGTCCCGGACTCTGGACACCATCCAGCTCGCGTTCAAGGCAAGTGTGGCGTTTAGGGGCGTTTAATTTGTAGGGACCGTGAGACACGGGGTCACGGCAGGCCTCGCCTACATTTTCACAGCACCTTATCACTGGCAGACGTACTCTGTGCCTGACTGCTATTTTCACGGAAGCTTCTATCAGCCATTGTTGTACAAATGCCCCCAAACCTCCTCGAATCAATTTCCGCCTGCAGTTCGTAATCCACACTCACGTGAAGGGCATGGAGGAGGGTCTTTGTGAGTTCCAGCGTGCCTGGACAGGGCTGGTGAGTGCCCCACGCCAGGTGGTGTCACACAGCCATCCTGTGCAGCCCCACACCTCTCAGCTCTCCCAACTCGACCTCTTCATCAGCCCATTGACTTAGGGTGCGAAGGAGCTTCCTGTCCAGAGCCGAGCCATTCACCCCTGCTGCAGGGATTCTCAGAGTCTGGGAGACACCCATAATGGGGTCCCCGCTCACCTGCGGATTCACCTGGCTGGCTTCACCAGGACACCGTCAGCTAGGACAGAGCTGGGCTGGCTTTACTCACCTAGAAACACATTTTGTCAGGGTCTCAGAATGGGTACTTCTCGCAGGTGCAACTCACGTTAACCAGATTCATGAGAACCTGAGGTATGAGCCAGCTGGATGCTTGTCTCTCACTGCTTAGAGAATGCCCCCTTCCTTGTTTATGACCCCAGCAGCCCCTCCCCATAGCATCACTGGGAAACGCCCTCGGTGCACGGTGCCTTATGTGGATCACACCATGAGAATTAACCGGCTGACTGATATTTCGTGGGCCCTGTCTAGGAAGGCCTGACCTGCCTCCTCCAGCCTGAGCAGTCTAGCTCTGAGGGCCCTAGGCCTGCACCTGGCTCGTGGCCTCTCTGCGCTCCTGCCTTCAGCACACCCCATTGTGATGGACCCCAACCCGGTACCTTCTCTGCTGTCCGCTTGTAGTCTGCTCTGGGAACAGTGGCCGTGCTTGGCTTGTGTCTCAGAACACAGAGCAGACCGTTTTCCAGGCAGCCCTGCCGAGGCTCCTGCCTGCGGGGCAGGCTTGCCGGCTATGGAAGGAGGTGGATCCGGGGCAGGCGCACCCCCCAAGGCCGCCTTGCTGGGCCTGCCTGGAGGGGCGGACATCCTTGCCCTGCAGGGGACACACACCGTGACTCACGGCACGCCCCAGCCCTTCAGTGCCTTTCTCTCGGTCACTTGCCAGAACCAGAGCAGAAGCTGTTGGAAGGAGGGTCCGTGGGTCAGCCACCTCCTGAAGGTCAGGCCCGGTGGTGGCTCGTTCGTGTTACTGAGCAAAGGCCCGTTCCTGTGCCAGCAAGCCCAGGGTGCCGGCTCCATCCCTGACCCCGGGGACACACGCTGCTGCCTGGAGGCCCCTCTAGTGGGAGGGCGGGCCGTGCACTCAGAGCTCAGTACCCCGTGGGCGTCCGTTTGTGAGCGGAGTTCCGGCTGTCCCGAACCAGTGGGGTCAGGGCCTGCTCGAGAGCTGGGAACCCCGTGAGCAGGAGAAACGGCCTACACAGCTGGGGGGTCATGGGGTGACGCCGGCCTCTGCCTGCAGATGTATGGGTCACAGGACGGAGACATCGATGAGGACGCCCTGTCCAGCATCCTCAAGACTGCCTTAGGGGTGGCAGAGCTCAGCGTGACCAACCTTTTCCGGGCCATCGACCAGGAGGGGACAGGGCGAATCACATTTGGTGAGTGGCCCGGGAGCAGGGGGAGGAGGGCCCCGTTGTACGGGGGGTGTGCCCAGGAGGCGGGGCTCGGGGACACAGTGCAAGCGAAGCCCACGCGTGCTCACCAGGGCACCATGTTGTCTTGTGCAACACAAAATTCCCAGAAGGAAGATTCTTCCCCAAGCCCGGCAGGAACAGGTTAGGGGATTTTGAGTCTGATTTGTGCAGGGGACGAATAGAGCCAGATCCAACGCCCAAGCTTGGAGCCCCAGATGCACGCTGTCCCCGGGGGCTGCAGACTGTGTGTGCTGAGGCAGCCCACGGGGGTCCATGATCCGGGTCCCCTGTGGAAGCAGGGAGCCTGCCCCATCGGGACTGCCCACAGTGGGCATGTCCTCGTGGGCTGGGGGGGTGGCTCATCAGTTTTAGCCACACAAATTGGGACAGCTACGATCCTCAGGGACTCAGACCTGAAAAACCCACTTGCAGGCTGAGGTGAAGGGGTCTGGGGCAGTAGGATCCCTGGAAGGCAGCCCCCGTCGGCGGGCCCGCCAGTGTGCACATTTGGTAATGAATGTATTCTCGCTAAAAAAGAGTAGACATTTGCTCAGAAAAGGTCATTGTTCATGTCTTGTTTGGACGTGTTTTTAAAATTGCATCCAAATGTCAGACACGAGTGTGTGTGTTGATTTAGTGTGTGTGTGTGTGTGTGTGTGTGTGTGTGTGTCCACCTGCACAAAGACCGTGCGTCCTGGTGCGTTTGGATAGTGGTGGTGCTGGGGTCGCTCACAGTGAGCACTGACCAACTGCAGACATTCTCCAGTGAGTCATTCTGTGTCCCCCAGAGGAGCACGGGCGGTTTCCCTGAGGTCTGTCGCCTCCCACACCCAGGCCTGTGAGTGTCACCAAGTTCCTGGAGGGCACTCTGCACCCCAGGACTGGGCCCCAGGGCCGTTGGGAGATGCACAGGCTCAGAGCCGCTCGGGCCCCGTGACCGGCTCGGATGGTGGCCCGGTCTCCCGTGCACGCATGCCTGGTCTCTCCAGAGCGTGGCCGTGTCCCTCGACAACAGCTGCCTTGCAGAGATCAGGTCCTCACGTGGACGCTTCGTCCTGTCCCCAAACCAGATCCTCTGATGAACAGCATCTCCCTCACACAGAGTACCCAGAATACACCACTGAATTCAAAATCATGTTTTCTGTAGATTTCCCCCAAACAGGAATAGCTGAAAGGACAGAACAGCCTGCTGTGTCATGTGCAGCAGAGAAAAGGAGAGGGTCTCTCCTGTCCCCCTCCCCCTTCCCTGCCCCCTCTTCCCTTCCCCCCCCCCCCCA
>NW_025408732.1:0-6800 GCF_002201575.2 Neomonachus schauinslandi | reverse complement strand
CCCGCTCCCCCTCTCCTCTGAGGGCATGGATTCCAGCCCTACCTGAAGGCTATGAGGTCACGGTGGCCCCTGCAGGCCCAGGGACAGGAGCCCCGGATTCCAGACGTCTGCCCCCTGCCAACCCAGGTGCCTCTGTCTTTCCAGTTGACTTCTGCAGGTTCGCAGAAATGTTCCCCAACTTCGCAGAGGAGTACCTGTACCCCAAAGAGACCCATTCGGACAGCAGTGCACAGACACCCCTCGCCCCAACCCCCAACGGCTTCTGTGCGGACTTCAGCCCTGAAAACTCGGACATTGGAAGGAAACCTTTCCGTAAGAAACTGGACTAGGACAGAAGGTTCTGGAGAGATGAGGCCTCTCTGCGGCCCTGTCACCACCCGCCTCCACCTGGCCGTGAGCCTGTTGGTGGTGACGCGGCTCGGCCTCGCTCTCCCGCGTGTTCTGTGCGTGTACCGGCCTCGGGCCGGGTTCTGTGACACCCGGGTCCTTCTGACCCTGTTCCTTTGTGGAGAGCCCGCGTGAGGGCGGGGCTTCGCCGGCCGCGGGGCTCTGTGGGCCCCCGGGGGGACTGTCCCGGCTCACTTCCTGCAGTCTTTCTTCGCGTCCCCTTTGGGAGTCCGTGCTCGGTGGCTTGCGCACGTGGACGGGACTCCACATGCACACGCGACACGCGGGAGACCAAGACGTGTCGCGTGCGTTTCGATTCCAGCACAAATTCTCTGCCAGCCTGTGTGGGGGTCACAGCGTGGCAGAGCCCCGTCTTTTAAACATTTCTATATTTGTGGGAACTCATGAGTATTTTATAAACTTCATTTAGATACTTCAGGAAGCATTCAACATTTTTTTAAAAAAAAGAAAAATTGTTTTCTACTTCATTTTTCCTTTGAGGGTCAGAGGAAATCTATTTATAGGCCCTTTTTTGATAGAATCCGAGGCTGTGTGGGGCTTTGACTTCAATCTCTTTCTGGCCTCTCTCTACCAGGTACATTCCTCCGTCTGGTCCGCCACACGCACCCGGCCCAGACGCCTTTTCTGCTTCTTTAATCCTTTTCAAATCCCCGTCTTTTTTATAAATGTTACCAGCTTGGTATTTCTGTTTAACGTAAGGTAATGTACTTCAGAGCCACGCAAATCCAGCCGAAGCGTTGCGCGGCAGGGAGGTGGGTGAGTTAGCAGGAGGTCGCAGCGGGTGGCCCTGGCTGGTGTGCTGAGCCTCCCGGAGACCGGCGTCCGGGCGACGGGCAGGTCCTGGCGGGAGGCTGGCGCCCCGCGCTCTGCCGCTGCCCACCGGGCCTGCCCGCCGCCTCCCCGCGCCACCGAGCTCGAGGCCTGCACCCTCCGGGCCTCGGGGAAGGCGTTGGGGCCACCGCCCGAGTCAGGTGAGGGGCAGAGCCTCCACACACAGGAGGGGACGCCCTGGTGTCGCCCCCCCAGGCCCGGAGCTCGGCCCGAGGCACCACATCCTTCTGACACAGTTAGAGGTCCGCTCTTCAAGCACAAGGACCACAGCCTCTAGTTGGGTCTGAAGCAAAGCCTCTGGTTTGCTTGGGGAAGAAAATTCTTCTGAATTTCTAAATGAATTGGACTTTGTATTTGGGCATCTCCATAGAAAGCGACCGCGAGGGCCGCCAGAAAAAATGTTTACAGACTTCCCGAGGCGTGCCCGGTGTGCGCTTCCAGCAGCCTCCCGGAGCCAGGGGAAGGCCCCGGCCTCCGTGCCTACAGCCGTGTCCGCCCCCCGGCGAGCACGGCCCGCAGGCACGCAGCCCTGACGCGGCTTTGGGAGCGCACAGTGGTCAACATCTAGCTGCAGAATGCATAGAAATTCATTAGGAGAGAAAACATACAAGTGACCAATGAAGGAGGTAAATAAACTAAGATATTCTGTGGGGAGGGTCCGGCTCGCGGCTCCCGGCCTCGGCGTCTGTGGATGAAGGGCTTTTTGAATGAAGTGCCGCTGGGCATTTTCAGGAAAACCCCTGATAAACAGACTTGGAATGGATGTTTACTCCTCCTGATCCTCTTCTGCACAGCGACCTAGTGTTGGTGATGTTCCCAACTGTGAATGTATATAGTTTGGGAGGGAAATCGCTTTTGTGAGAGGTGGGGACGGAAGGGGCCCCACGAGGACGCGGGGTCCGGGGTGGGCGCTGTGAAACAGCTTTGGATTTTCAGTGGAATGAATAAAACATAGTCTTACTCACCTGAGGATGTATTTTGTTGTGTGTGGCTTTTTATTAGAAAGAGAACAGCAGGGGCACTGGGGGGCTCAGTCCGGTAAGCGCCTTGACTTGATCTCAGCTCAGGTCTCAATCTCAGGGTCGTGAGCTCAAGCCCCACGCTGGGCTCCGTGCTGGGTGTGGAGCCTGCTTAAAAAGATAAAATAAATAAAATCAGAAAGAAAGACAACAGCACACATCTCTTAGGCCGTGACAGAGAACCAATCAAGATGGGGTTTCTCAGCAACTCGCCCAGCATGTTTGGAAAACACAGTAATTGAAATTCTGTAGAAAAACCTTTCTTGATCTCAGAGGGAAGGTCTGGAGCAGTTCGGCATCGTGGGGCAGTTGCCGACGTTTTAAGGCACTCAGATTGTATGGCTGTTTGCCTGCATGCTGGGTTGATTCTGCAATTTCTCTATCGAACACATACACCTTAAACACACTTCGTGAAGCCAAAACAAGACAGGATCTTGCATTCATTTCTCTCATCAATGCAGTAAAAGGCCTAGAATTAGAAAAAATGGGGTCAAAGTATTACAGTCCCCAAAACTAAAGGAAATAACGGTTAGGTAGCCACTCGCTCCAAGGACCAAATACTATTTCTGGTTCTGCTCAGTAGCACGTGGAGAAGCGGGCTGTCCTGAGGGCAAGTGGCCTGACCCCGGCGACTTCTGTGCGTGCTGGGCTCGCCCATGTCCCAGGTGGGAACAGGCTTGAAGGGGACGTGTGCACACGGGACGAGGAAGCTCCTGGAGATTCCATCAGAGACCGAAGCAGAACAGGCATCCCCGCCATCCCCACCAGGGCCCTGCTGCCCTCCCCGCTTGTGCTAGTCCAACCGGGGCCCCAGGAGCCACCGGTAGAAGCAAGTCAGACCCCAGCCCTTGGCACCGGCCATCCTCTCTGGGGGTTCCCGCCCCCCTGACCACGTGGGACTCACATCCAGCGGATGCTTCCTCCTGACGCGATGGAACGCCCCCTCCTCCAGGTGCTTTTAGCTTCTCCCCAAAAATGAACCACCCCGCGATCTTCACGTCCATCCCTGGGCAGCGTTAATGCTGCTAGTCACACCCCTCTGAATGTTTCCCAACATGGGAAGTGAGTTACAGGGTTTACCGTTCACACCGTTAAAATTCCTACACAAAATACAGGGGAGGCAAGAGGTGGGAAGATGGGTGAACAGTCAACAACCTGATGTGTGTGCTCTCTCGTGTGTGCACACCACATGCACACACACGGCAGGCCAGGAAGTCGTCCCCGTGGCTGTCACCAGCCTGGCCCTGTACCTGCTTATGGGGTTGGGACCCATACTTACAACTTCCTTCCCCACCCCCACTGCATGTGTCCTTGGCTGCAGCCAGTCCCTTGGAAAGTGAAGGTTCTGTACCTAGTGGAGGATTCTCATTCCAACAAATGTGGAGCCTTTATTAGCCACAACCTTAGTGGTGAAAGTGCCCAGAGGACCACCGGGCTCCAAAGAGAGAACAGCACCGTTCCCTGCATTCATCAGCTTCCTAACACTCTCCACGTCCTCATGGGTCAGCAGCAGGAGCGGCCCCCAGTAGCTGCTGACCATCTGAGCTTCAGAGCAAGGGGTCAGTTGCGTCCCCACATAGGAACCATGATCTTAAAGTGAAAGAGCCCCAAGCTGCCAAGACCGGCTCTGGTAAGGAGGGCGAGCTGCTCAGGTGCGGGGGCAGCAGGCAGACCTGCTCCTCACCTCTTCAAGGGCGGGCCACTCGCCGCTCCGAGAGCACAGTCTTCTCCTGGGACTCTGTCGGGCGAGCGGCACAGGGAGGGGGCAGTGACCACTGCGTGCGAGGTGCTGGATCTCCACGGAAATAAAACCATCAGCCCTGCTCCCTCCCGGTTCACTGGGAGACTGAACCACCGGCAGCTGAACTCAACAGAGATCTGTCCTGCGGAGGAGGGAGGAACAGAAAGCTGAGGAACGTTTTCAAGACAAAGCACCAGCCGCCCCCAGTAACTACTGGGTGTCAGAAGAGCCATCCCTGCCCATGTCACAGACGTGTGCTGTGCATGAAACCTCCCACGTATTGGTCCACAGCCCGAAGCACAGCCTGCCTGTCCTGGGCACCACCCCTTAGGACATGCCCCACGTTACAGGTGCCGTCCCCGGGCTGCAGCATCACTGGGTCCTTCCTCCGTCCAGCAAGGCCAGGTGCTTCTGGGCCGGGGGAGCTTGGTCAGAGCAGCGGAATCAAGTGCAGGCGTCCTTGGTAAAGCACACCCCTTCGCAGTGCCATACACGATGGACAGTGGGGAAGGAAGCCCCTCATTAAGTCTGCAGATGGTGCTGGCAGAATTGCTGAGGGCAGAGAAGACAAACCCATTTCCAGAATAAGCTTATTAAAACGAGGACACATCCCCCTTCAGTGAGGGAGGATCCAGCCTCACCATCCTGACACCCAGGGAAAGGCACCACCCTGGGGGCTACATCCTGGACCTGCTCTGTCAAGGGGGAATCCAGTGTGAGCACGTCAGCCTGCGGTGCTCTTGCGATGTTGACCCGTGCTTCATCTCAACCTCCCTTTCAGCCCCAGTCTGTGCAGTGACGTTAAGCCCCCAATGAGCTGGCTGGGAGAAGAGGCGGTTGACATCCAGCCCATGTGTCATGCCCTGGACCAGGGTCCAGAGACCAGACACGCACGAGGAAACAGGGGTGTGTGTTCCCAGCGGGGCACAAGCCAGGAGAACTGACCGAAAGAGATACTCAGTGTTCTATCACATGTGACTGAGTCCCAGAAAATGTAAGTCAGGGCAAAAAAAAAATGACTTGACAAAATAATGGCCAGAATGTTTCCAAATCTATACCAGACATCCAAGAAACTCAATAAGCCACAAGCAAAACAATGATAAGAAAAATACAGCAAGGCACATTATTAAAAAAAAACAAAACTCTGAGAGCCACTTCTAAAGAGACAATCTTACAAGCAGCCAGAGAAAAAGGAAACATTATCCCGGAACAAAGACGAGAATGGCACGCACGTGGAAATTGGCTGTGCATGAGGGTCATGAGCATGTGAAAATAGACGATGGTAAGTGTATATTGTAAGCCCCCCAAAGAAAACAAAAACATACAACTAAGAAGCCAATGGAAGAAAGGAAATAGGATATTTTTAAAATAATAATTTAGGGCGCCTGGGTGGCTCAGTTGGTTAAAGCGACTGCCTTTGGCTCAGGTCATGATCCTGGAGTCCCTGGATCGAGTCCCGCATCGGGCTCCCTGCTCAGCAGGGAGTCTGCTTCTCCCTCTGACCCTCACCCCTCTCATGCTCTCTCTCTCATTCTCTCTCTCAAATAAATAAATAAAATATTTTTAATAAAATAAAATAAAATAAAATAATAATTTATCCAAACTAGGCAGGAAACTGAGAAAAAGGAACAGAGGACAGACAATACAGATAGAAAACAAATAACACATGGTAAATTTCAATCCAACCATACTAGTAATTACATCAAATAGAGACTAAGAAACGCTTAAATCAGTTGGTAGACCAATTCTTTTCAGAAAACTATATGCTATTTAAAGGCATACTGAAAATTTTTTTAAATGGGATATATCCATACCATGCAAAAATAATCATAAAGAGGTCAACGTGGTGAGACTGATGTCCATCAACCACCAAGTGAATGTGGAGACGAGGAGATTCCCCTGCATGACCACCAAGGGCTCCGTTCAACGGGAAGACACGAGAGTCCTAAAGGTGTATGTATATGTACCTACTGACACTGCTTAAAATATATTTAGCAAGCACTGACAGAAGTAAAAGGAGAAATAAATCAACAAATATAGGTGGAGATGTTAACACAGTTTTCTCAGTAATCAATAGAACCAGCAGGAGAGGAAACATAATTATGTAGAAAATTTGAACAACCCCATTTACCAAATTGACTTAATTGCTCTTTCAAGGGCCCACAAAGCAGTTGACAAAACAGACTACACCCTCAGCTAGAGAGTACATCTCCATAAACTTCAAAATATTTAAATCATACGCAGTATGTGCCCTCCTCAAAATGAAGCTGCACAGCATGAATTCTACCCGCATTGTAGGAGCAGAACTGAGCTCTGTAGCCCACCGGACTGCACCAGGGACCAAGCGTCCACCAAGGAGCAGAGCGGGAGCTCCTCCCTGACAAGCAGGGCCTCCCTAAGAACAAGAGCTGGTTAGATTCAGATTAATTCTTTTAAACTTAATGAAAGTTAATGAGTCCACAATTTTGCTTCTAGTCAGGAGGGAGAAACCAAGACTGGGTTGACCCTCCCTCCTGGAACAAGCCATCAGGTAGAAAACACCGATGGGTTTTGCCTCAGCAATGAGGAATATTAGCCCTGGACAAAACACTGCTCTGACCCAACCAAACAAAGCTTAAAAGAAAGACCTGGAAGAATGACCAGATGGTTTACAAGTTACTTACCTGTAGCCCCAAACAAAGTTCCAGAATATTCTCAGGAATGCAAAATTATCCAGCACTCAACAGGGTAAAATTCACAATGCCTGGCATCCAATCAGAAATCACCAAGATGCAAGAAAGCAGGAAGATCTCTGTTCAGCA
>NW_025408731.1:0-18376 GCF_002201575.2 Neomonachus schauinslandi | reverse complement strand
GTATGCATACACTAAGTGTGCATACGTGAGTGTGTGCATGTGTGTGCATACACTGAGTGTGCATGTGAGCGTGTGTGCACTGTGTGTGTCCTCTGCATATGTGCACGTGTGTGAGTGTGTGTGTGCACTGTGTCCACTGTGTGAGTATGCATACACTAAGTGTGCATACATGAGTGTGTGCATGTGTGTGCGTACAATGAGTGTGCATGTGAGCATGTGTATTCACTGAGTGTGCATGTGTGTGTGTGTACACTGTATTTGTGTACATGTATATACACTGAGTGTGTGTGGGTGTCTGTCCACCGCATGTGTGTGCATGTGCATGCATACTGACTGTGAGTGTGTCTATGTGCGCATGCAGCCTGCCATGTGCAGCAGGAGAAGAAAAATATCCGGAGCCGTGGGTGCGGTTGGGCTGCGGGTTTGTGCAAAACGAAGGAGACAGAAAAAGCTCACTGGTGTACCTTAAATCGTGATGTTCGCACGAGTGTGGAGAAGGGTACAGACAGATGATGACCGAGCTTTGCGCTTCCGCCCTCAGAGGGACGGGTCTGAAGGCTGGGAGGGAGGCTAACATTTTCATTATGTGGTTCGACTTGCTACAATGAGCATACACTGCTTGGGTAATTAAAACATCGAATAAAACCAAACCAAACCAAAATTAAACGGAGTGAGGAAACCACCCTCATGATTTAGACAGCTGGGGCAGACACTGGGGCCTCAAAGCCAAAGGGTAGACTTTTCTCTCAAGGAAAACCAAGTCCTCCGTCTCGGGGGGACACTAGCTGGGTTGGGGCCAAACCGTGGGGTGCAGAGAGCAGGGCCGTGGGGCCCTGGGGGACAGGGTCTGCAGCAGAGGGGGGCGGGAACGCCACGGACGCGGAGGTCATGCCCGTGAAGCACACACGTGTGGCCCCATCCCCTCCCACCCAGTGGAAGGTTCTGGAGACCTCAGCCCTCGTCTCTGGGTGCCAGAGCCCCCCAGAAATGGTGACCCTCAGGCTCGGGTCCTTCCAGCTGACGGGATCCTGGTGACCGGGTCAAGGCCACACTTCTCTGTCCCCTATACTTCCCATAAACTGGGCAGCTTTCTGGAATAGACTCCTCCCGTGTCCACACCTGGAGCCCCTGGACGCTGGGCCCCAGGCCACCTGCTGGAGGCCGGACACTCTGGGTTGTTTCTGCGTTTTCCCGGCTTTCATCCCACTTGAAGTCCGGTCCCGGTCCGCGTGCTGCGGTCACCTGAGACGGTGTTGGCGGCTGGCTGTGCCCAGGACTTGACATGGCGAGACGCCAGTGTGCTGAGCTCTCAATGCTCAGCCACTGGATTGTGAAAGTTTCATAGAATTCCATAAAATATTCACATGATGTCGAAGTTGCCTCTAAACCCAGAAAGCTCCAGGCTTTGGCTACTCCCCCACCCTTCCCCCGTCCCTGCTCCCCTCCCAGGCTTGCAGCCCACCCCCTCAGTTGTAAACCCCCAGCTCGCACATGGAGGGGTCCAAGCCCGACCCCTGCCACGGCCCAGCCTCCTCGGGCACCGGGGTCCCGCTGGGTTCAGAGGAAAAAACACCCAACCGCGCCATGTCCTGCGGGGCAGCCGGAGGCCCCACCGACCAAAGGGTGTCAGGCCCCAGAAAGAGGCCCCAGAAGGGCCCTGGCCCTGGACACCCTCCCCGGGAGAACTTCCCTTCCTCCCTCTCTGGGCCGCTTCTCTCCACCCATGAGTCTCCTTTCCCAGGGGCCCCGTGCCCCTCACAGCTTCCAGGTGCCCCCAGGCCTCCCAGGCAGGGGTGGAAGGGGCGGCTCCAGGGAGGGGAAGGTGCGGAGAGGCAGAAACCGGCACCGCGGGGGCCACAACTAGGTCAGACATGCCTGGGAAGCACAAGCCCATCTCCTGCTTCTCTCCAGCTCTGTCTCCCTCCCTCCCCTCCCCCACCGTCCCTCCCCCGTCCCGATCCCTCCCCCATTCCTGAAGGGCCTGGCTGGCCTATCTTACCCCTTCCCTAAGAGAACCTCCTTCCGATATTTCCCGCAGAGAATGACCAGTCAGAACACCGTGTTCTCAAGTCACTGGAAATAATGCTTTTCTCCCTGGGGTCTTGTCACCAACTTGATACATAATTAGGTTCTTTTGTTTTAGCTTGTTTTCAATTTTCAGGATTGCATTTTCTTCTCTTTGCTTTGATTTTATTCTTTGTTTGTACAAAACACAAATGATTTTGGAGCCAGCGGTCTAACAGGACGTGCTGCACCCCCTCGGAGACGGCTCCTGATTTTGGTTTGAGCCCCCACTCCCTCTCACTGCTGCAGCCTAGGACCTGGATCCCCTGGGGACACGGCACAGGAGTGACCTTGCTTTGTGGGGCTTGGGAGTGAGCACCCTGCTCCCTGGACCCGGGCGGGTGGGACTGGGCGCCTCTGCTGGGGGGACCTTTGTCCGCCGGCTTGGGTGGAAACACTTCCCAGCTTCACGCCCAGGAGGGCGCATTGCTCATCTGGTTCCACACCCACCTTCTCCTGCTCCCGCGTGACCCCAAGGCCACCCCCAGCAGCGCGCCACCTTCCGTGCCCTGCTGGCCCCTGGCCGGGCGGCTATGTGGCTCCCTGCGTCTCCAGCTGCTCCCCTCCTGTGTGCCTGTTTTCCACCCGAATCTCCCTCACTGGGAAGTGCCTGTCAGTCTGCGGTACATGCTCTCCTCGGTTGCCCACCTCTTCCTTCGTGTTCCAAGTGCGACTCATCCACCAGCTGCTCACGTGCGGGCATGAGCTCTGGCTCTCTGTCTCCCGTCCCTCCTACGGGCCCCAGACAGTAATAAGGCAGAGCTGGGCCCAGTGTGCAGACGGACGACAAGCGTGGGGCATGAAAGAAGGAGGCACTGCCAGGAACCCGCGAGCTGGCCTAATTCTCGCCACCCTGCAGCACCACCGCGAAGCAGCGAGCCCTCTGCTCACGAGCAGCAGACTCTCTGCGGCCTTAACTGCGAAGCCTGAGCACATCCTAAGTGAGCATCGGGCTGGAGAGCCTTGGGACCCGCATGACTTATACATGCCCTGTTCACAGCAGCGCATAAATACTGCACTAAAGCCTGCTTTTGTCATTTGTGCTGAACACTTCTAAACTTATGCAATATGAATGACGTTTTGTAATGGCCCTCGTGTCGGGGTCTTTGGGGAAAATATTGTTCCCAGCAAGACAAAGCAAATTGCAGGCGTTCCTAAAGGGACCCAACTCTTGTTCACGGCAACACATTTAATCTGACATGGTTGCTCTAATGATCTCTTGTGTCGTCTTTTATTGAACACAAAGCGAGTTCTGCCCATCAAAGCCGTGCATGGCTGAATGTCCCCGCATGGAAATGCCAGGTCAGGGGGCGTGAGGTTCCAGAAGCTGGAGCCGCGGGTGGGACCGTTTGCTGGGTCGCCAGCACACACGGGGCTAGGGTGCACCCGAAGGCCTCCCAGCCCACTGCTGACTCCACGTCTATGCACCTTGCAGGGACCTGAAAATGCCCACAGGCGGGGTGCCTGGGTGGCTCAGTCGTTAAGCGTCTGCCTTCGGCTCAGGTCGTGATCCCAGGGTCCTGGGATCGAGCCCCGCATCAGGCTCTCTGCTCTGCGGGAAGCCTGCTTCTCCCTCTCCCACTCCCCCTGCTTGTGTTCCCTCTCTCGCTGTCTCTCTCTGTCAAATAAATAAATAAATAAATAAAAAGAAAGAAAATGCCCACAGGCCACCCACATGCCCCTCTGTGTGCACCTGCTCTGGGCAAGCCCCCCACAGGCGAGGGGAGTTCGTGGGGAGCCAAGCCCCCCGCCCACGTGTGTGCACGCGCTGCCTGAGGCCGGGAAGCCTGTGGCTGAGGAGGGGGCCCCGAGGCCCTGCCCTGGCAGCCTGTGGACGGAGGGTGCAGAAGGCAGGCAGCCGGGGAGGCACCCCGTCCCTAAGGTCGCGGCTCCCCAGAGCCTGGTGTCAGGGACACTCTGACAGATGCAGAGATTGGGTCGGGAAAGACACCAAGCCCCCGTCTGGCCTCACCCCGATGCTGGCTGGGCCCGGCCGCCCAGCGCCCATGCCAGCCCACCTCCCAGAGCCTGCTGGGCTGGCGCACACACAGAGCTGCTGCCCAGACACCCTGCACCCGCCGCCGCCAGCAGGAAGAGCCCAGGAAGATGGTGTGTCACAAAACAGCCTGGACTTTCCTCAGAGGAGCAGAATAGACCAGATTCGTGAGGTCTCCAGACACCAGGGCAATGGGGACGGGAAAGGGGAGCAGGGGTGAGCAGAAGGGCCCCTGTGGCTACATCATGTATGTGAGCGTCGCAAGTGTGAACTGTGCATGAACCGTGCATGCGAGATGCATGTGAGTCTGTGAAGCATGTGAGTCTGCCAAGTGTGTGTGTGCGTGCATGTATGTGAAGTGTGCGTGTGAAGCATGTGTGCGTGTGAAGCATGACTGTATGTATGAAGCATGTGAGTGTGTGACGTGTGTATGAAGTGTGCATGTGTGAAGCATGTGGGTGTGAAGCATGCGTGTGTGAAGTGTGAGTCTGTGAAGCATGCGTGTATGTGAAGCGTGCACGTGAGTCTGAAGTGTGCGTGTGGTGGCAGCCAGGCTGCAGGGAGCTGGGTCACTCTGTCTGGTCACACTCTCTGTCTTTCCTTATCCGACAGTAGTTGTCTCCACTCTCCCGGGGACAGGGACCCACTGGCACGTGCGTGTGCGGGGAGAGCCCCCAGCAAAGGGAGTGAGGACCAGCTTCTCACACTCATCAAGTGGGCAGGCTGCCAGGTGGGTGGGCGAGGGGAAGCCGAGCTCCGAAGGGCCCGCTGTGCCCACCGAGGGGCTCCCACTCCTCCCGTGCCCTCGAGAACACAGGCCACGGGACCACGATTTGTATCCAGGCTGCGAGTCCGAGTGGAGCGCCCAGAGTGCTCCCCCCGTAGGGCTGGGGGTGTCCTGCGTGTGAGGCGTGCTGGAAATCCACACACAAAAAGGTGTGACCACAGGGACAGGCTGAACAGGACAGAGCCCCCAGTCCTGCACAATAGAACGTCCGTTCCCCGTGGCTGCCGGACAAGGCACTCCAGAACTCGGTGGCCTTCGACAGGCCGCATCTTCCGTGGCTCAGGAAGCAGCGTGGCTTCGCCAGGTCCTACAGCCCACGGTCCCCACCAGCCACAGGGGGCGTGGGCAGGACCACATCCTGGAGAGTTTTTGCAGGCAGGAGCCGCTTGCAGGCTGGGGCCACGGCAGCCAGAGGGGTTCACAGATGCACTTGGATGGACCACGGCCTCGGCACCTCGCTGGCTGTCGGCTGGGGCTGCTCTCTTGTCCTTGACACGTGGCCTGTCCACAGGGCAGCTGGCCGCACGGGGAGAGAGCCAGCAGGCCCAGAGGGGGTCTCCTGTGGCTTCCCGGAGGACCCCCACCTCCCCTCACCACCTCCGCACAAACTTCCAGAAGCAGAAATTTCCGCACAGATGCCCCAGTCACGGAGCACGGGACCCACATCAGAGACCCACACACAAGGACTGCTGCTTCTCGAAGGTCAGGTTGGCTCCGAAAATGAGGACACGTGTATTTAGCTGAGCTTGGTGCAGGAAGCACAGAGCTGAGCAAGTAGATGTGCAAGGCCAGGGGTCTCCAGCGTGGCAGAGACCGAGGGGCGTCCTGGTGCAGAGACCCGGGTCGGCCCTGTGCAGCCTCCTTGCCCTGGGCCTCCCCGTGCTCGGCCTCCCCGCGGCAGAGGCTGCGGCTTCGAGTGGCTGTGTGGCAGGCAGACTCCTCACCCCCCGTGTCGTCCCGTGGGAGCCACACCTAATCAGAGAGGAAACAGCCGAGCGGGGGCTCTGTCCTCCCTTCTTCCCAGCAGACAGGCAGCCACCCCTGAGCAAGGACATCACAGAAACCCGCGTTCGGCCGTAGTGTTTGAAGTGCGCTGCAGAAAGTGAGCTGTCGCCCCACAGCTTCCGTGGGGCCTCCAGGACCGGCCGTGGCAGGCAGAGGTCCCTGCTCCCCACAGCTGACTCTCCAAGCCGACAGCAATCAGTGAGACAAACAAGCACCGTTAGCTTGGACACCAAGAGCTGCGAACCCCAACGGCCACGGGACCCGAGCGTCCGGGAGAGCACCCTGTGGGCTGTGAGGCGGTGGGGCCAGGAGGGTTCCCAGGCTGGGGCGCCTGAGCGGACGGCTGGCGGGAAACGCTGGGGGCCCAGCGGTCTGGAGAGTACGCGCCCCCCCAGACAGGATGCTGATGCCTGGGTGCGGGATGGGCGGCGCTGGTGTGGTCAAGTGTCGGGGACGAGAAGGGCCCGTGTGCCAGAGAGCACGAGGCGCCGGAGCTCAGCGGGGCACGGAGCCCGCGCCCGGCCTCGTCCCCGCACTTGCTCTGCTCTGCCGGAGTGTAAGCCTGTGGTCTTCCTCCCAGAAGCGATGGCCACACGCGCACAGGGACCCCGAGGCACCACAGCACGCTGAACCGTGTCCCCAGAAACATGTGTTCAAGTCCTAACCCCAGTGATCGTGGCTCTATTGGGAAATAGGGTCTTTCTAGGTGTCATTAAGGTTAAGATTTAGAAATGAGATCATCCGCTTTAGGGTGGGTCCTAGATCCCGCTACGGTCTTTGCGAGACCCAGAAGAGGAGAGACACGGGCCCACAGGAGGAGGCTGCCTGTTTCCTACCCCAGAGAGAAAACGCCGCCTTCTTCCCAAGGAGCCCACGGATGTCGGAGTGACCGTCCTCCCCTTCCCCTGGCAAGGCCTCTGCCCCCACTTGCCCGGACAGCCGGCTCCTTCCCCCGAGCTCGGGAAAGGGGCCCAGGACCGGGCTGGCCAGGGCATGGGGTCAGGGCTGCAGGGACTAGAGCAGGGCTCTCGAGCCGCCTGTCCCCGCGCGCCCGTCCGTCCTAATGTGCTGTCGGGAGCAACACCCAGCGTTGCTGGGATGGATCGCACTACACGGCAGTGCCGAGTGCCACGGGCCAGGATGGATGCTCCCCGACCTCCAGAGGGAGATACAGCTCCGTGATGGATACCCCACTAATGGGCCAAAAGAAGAATCGCGCCCCAGCAGGGAGCGCCGCCGCCTCCATACATCTTGTAAGGAGCCGAGATCCTAATCTCTGGGCAACCTGCTCCCGCACATCCGTCTTGCTGCCCTCCCCCACCCGGGAAAGACAGGCACCAGCTCCCAGCCTGGCCGCCGCTCACTCTGGGCTCCGCTCTGTGGAGACGTGGGGTGCAGGGGGCGCCCGGAGGGTGCTTGACTGCGGCCCGCCGCCGAGCCGGCCGGAATTCTTGGGGAGGGCCTGGGCCATCGGTCCAAACCACGGCCCTCCTGGCCCGAGGGCTTCCTCCGGTAGCGGGAGGTGGCTTGGGAGCTGCTTCCGCATCCCGCCCGCCACAGCCCGAGGGGTGGAGGTCCAGGTGGGAGAGTCCCCACACACCCCAGGTTCCTCCCCGGGGCTGTTATTTCAGGACAGTCTGAGAGCTGTCCCAGGACCCGCCCCACGCTCAGTTGCTCTCCACACGGCGTCTCCAGGGCAAGGGACGGCAGCGCAGGTCCCAGGAGCACAGACATCGGAGGCGGGGGGCAGTGGGTAGTGCAGGAGCGGCCCGAGCACCGGGTCCGTGCCTGGCTCTGCTCGTGGGGAAAAGCCCTGTTCCTACCTGTGTCCACCTTAGAGGGACGGCTCTGCAGCCTTCTTGTTGGGGGTCACCCCTGGGGGTTTGTCTCAGGAGTCAGCAAACTGACCAATGAACAGTCCCCAGGGCTTCGCCTGGCTGGCGTCTCCTGAGGATGGCGTCCGCGAGACCCCTGGTGGAGCACGGGCTGGGCCCAGAACCACAGGTACCTGCGGGGGCGTTCCAGGGTCTCCAGCGGAACAGCAGCGAGAAATCGGCTCATTTACCTGAATTTCAGTAACGAGCACGCAGTCTTCACATCTGACTCTTCAGCAGGTCCGGGAGACCCTCCTTGTGTGAAGCAGGTTCTCCTTTTCCCACACTCGGACGTTCGTCCGCTCGTGGGGACAGCCGCACACAGGGTCCCGGCATCTGTCCAGCTCCCAGCACCACCTGTGTCCTCGGCGTCCCTTGGCTTGTAGACACATCACCCCACCTCTGCCTCCATGTCACGGGACGCCCCTGGGGAGCCTGTCCCCAAACCTCCCCTTCTTATGAGGTCAACCAGTCCTGTTGGATTAGGGCCCACCAACTCCAGTATGACTGCATCTTCTCCAATTTCTCCTGCAAACACCCCGCTTCCAAAAAAATGAAAGACTCCATCCTGTGCATGTTGGGGGACAGAGATGAGACACAGTGAGACACTCACAACTGCTGGTTTTCTCCAGGTGCTGCGTCTCAGCCTCCTGCAGGCCCTGGCAGGACATTATGGCCAACTGCTTGAGCTGGTCCCATTTCCACATTGGTTCTGCTTCCTGCACTGTCCACCAGGACCATGTGGGGAACTTTGGGGCACCCAGGAGCTGTCCTGTGGGCAGGAGTCCCGCTGCGGGGCCCAGGGCCTCTGTCCTTGTCTGCCAGCCCCCTTGCCCCTTAGACAAATTCAGGTCCTTAACCCCATGGGGACAGGCCTTCTTGGCCTCGTTCACCCAGATCCCTCCCTGCCGTGTGGACAAGTCCCAGTCGGTGCTCAAGTAGAGAATATTTGTTGGATGAAGCAGCCAGTCAATGACTAGGTCAGCAACTTGTTTGTTGAATCTCTCATTGATGATCACAGAAAGCTTCTGGCTCAGCGAGGACACAGCCAACATGTCAACAGAAGGTTTTTGAAAAGAGTAGAGGTCTTGAGCACAGAAACACACAAGTTGTTCACAAGCCCAGGAGAGCCAGATCGGGGGGACAGGATGGTCTGTAGGATGCAGCTCCACGGCAGCTCGGGCCCTGGGCTGAGGACAGAGTCCCGGAGCTGACCACAGGGAGGGCACAGTGAGCCCGGCCACCCAGCCTCAGCCCAGAGGGGACCCAGAACCAGGAGACAGACGCAGCCTCGTGCCCCAAGTCCTGTCTGGAAGGGACAGAGGGTGGGGAGGGCAGCCCACCCCTGGCCGGATAGCAGGTGTGCTCATTCTGGCCGTGCCTCCCAGTCTCTGGGTCAGGAGGACCAAGGTTGGACGTTGTCACCAAACCCCTCTGGTGGGTCCCAGGAAACCGTGCCAGGAGAAAGCAAGTCACGGCTGCCCCTGCTTCTCCACGGGAAGCGGATGAGTGGGGTCTGTCTGGGCTGATGGCCCCTCGGGCCCAGAAGGAGATGAAGGGGCCAGTGTGTATGGGTCCCCCCTTTCAATTTCCTCCAGAAAAGATCACAGCAGCGTTCTCAGGAGACCCATTGTCTCGGGGGCAAGGGCGGTTCCCTCAGGGGGCTGACGCTGAATCTCGGCCTTTGGGGTGATGATCACCATCTACTGGGAAGGACCTGGCGTCCACACGGTATGGTCTGTAAACACAGCCAGAGTCCTGGGCTGCACTCCGGCGGGGACGGGGTCTTGTCTCCTAGAGCACCCGAAGACCTGCCCACCACGGGGACACGGGGCACCGGTGCCCACCGACCTGAGTGTCCCGGGACGGCACCATCACGGCCATGAGCATCGGGGGGTTCCGTTCATAGCTCGGCACCACGGCTCAGCGAGAGGAAGTGAGTTCTCAGACCAGGATCAAGGCGTGGCAAGGCTGTGCCTTCTGAGGCCGCGAGAGACAACGTGGCCAGGCCTGTCCCAGATTCTGGGGGTTCTGGCAACCCCGGGCCTTCCTGGGGCATGGACATAGCACCCCATCTCTGCCTTGTCTTCTCTGTGTGTCTCTGGATTAGTCATCTTGGATCAGGACCCACCCTGTGACCCTACTTTAACTTCATGACCTCCGTAAAGACCCTCTTTCCAAATAAGGCCACAACTTAACTACAGGTTAGGGTCGCAACATGTATTTGTGGGCGGACAAAACTCAGCCCACAAGAGAGGCTCCCCACCGCATCCTTCCTCGCTGGCCTGGCGCTAATGGGTGACAGTGTCTGGGCCGCAGGAGCACCTGAGGTCTGGCCCCCACTGCTCACTCGTCAGGCCCCCAGACACCTGCCAACCTCAGGAACCCTTCCACCTCCTGTAGGGTCTCAGTCATTTCTGTTTGGTCCTGAAAGGCTTTGGGACTTCCTCTAAGAGTCTCGGCTCTGCAGCGGCCAGGGTCAGTCCTCCCCACGCGGACGCCCACCCACCCTGTGACATGCGAGGGCTGGGGTCTGTCTGGCACCAATCACCAGTGAGCCCCACTCAGGCTGCACATGAGGGTCTCCTTTTGGTCCGAACAGAGTTTGGAGAAGGAGAGGGTGGGGACATGGCCACGCCTTCTGCCAGGGTCTAGCCCCAAAGCCCGCCAGCCGGGGCCACCCAGGACACAGGAGCACGCCCCACGTTCCCTTCCCACCGGCCGCCGCCCATCTCGGCCAGATGTCCCAGGATGAGCCGCGCCCTCCTCCAGGGCGTGAGGACAGGCGGAAAGGAGAATTGACCGGTCCTGTCCGTGAGGACCCTTGCTGGAATCAGGAACGCCCTGAGACCTACACGTAACTGCGAAGGCCATGTGGCTAAAATAAATTAAACCAAAAAGGGAAACGACAAATCTTCAGACACGAAGTGGAAAAATCTTCTTGTTTCTGGAAAATCAAGAAAGCACAGTTCAGGGTCAGTTTCCCCAATGACCCTCGTGTTTATATGAGAGGCATCGAAACCACACGTTCCCCTCAAGATGAGAGCAAGTCACTGACCCCAAAGGGGAACAAAGGAGAAGCGTGTGATCGATCCTCGCTCTGCTTGGATGTCACGCACTCCAGCGCTGAGCCGCTCAGCCCTACAGAAGCGCAGTGCGCACACGCGTGTGTGGGCCCCACGGCTACGCCTCCGTTTCTCTGCAGAGGCCTCAGATGAAAAGGACCATACTTGGAAGACTGTAGAACAAATGGGGACATTAAAGATCACTCGACCGACCTCTCCTCTTTGCGGATGAGGCTTGGAAGCTCAGGGAGGGTCTGGGTCACGGTCATGGTCACGAGTGAGTGTGGGCGCCGCTTGCATGGGGACCACACGGCTCATTCTGCTGTCCCAGCGCCAACCGCCGTGTTCCCCAAACCGCAGGAAGGCTGGCCGCGGGTGACCCCACCTTCCCAGCCCCCGTGCCCACGGCTGTCCAGTGAGACCCTGGGCCTTCTTACGAGCAGTTCTCAATTGTCAGCCCTGTGCTCTGCAGGAATGCTGTGCACCTCTGGGCCGACGGGGCCCTCTCTGTGCTGAATCTCCCAGGAAAGCTCACAAACATCTCCACCTGTGACCCAGAGAGGCCTGCCAGGCGTAGCCAAAGCGCACACCAGCAACAGCAAGAGGACAGGACTCCCAGAGAGCCAGCAAATAATTTCACAGTATGAGGATGTCCCCAATATCCTGGACATACTTACACTAAGAAAAATTCATTAACTGAAACTCGAATTTAACCGGGCGCTCTATATCTTACCCAGCACCCCCAGATGAGATGGCCCTGGAAGATGGAGGGACAAGAAGAAAGTAACTGCTCACCACAGTTCTGGGGTTCGGCACCCCTGTCCCCCTGAGGGCCATGGCTCACAGCCCCCACTGCGGGGAGGTGCGCTGGGCCTGCCCTGAAGGGGTGGGGGACCTGCCTGACCGTCACCCCCCAAGCCGCTCTGCAGGAGCGGTCAGGGAGCCAGGGGCCAACCGGCATGTTAAAGCCCCATCCAGCACCCACGGTGTTGGCGGGGAAACTCGGTACAGAGTGCGCTGTGCCTTCTTTCACTTTCCTGGACCCGAACGCACGGCTTTTAACACAATTGTCCTTGGACTCAGGGGATGCAAACGTGCTGCTCCGTGACTTAGGGACAGGGCACAGAGATTCACGGATGGCTGGAGGGCAGACCGGTGAGCCGCACAATGTGACAAATTACCCAGCACTTAGCAGCTTCAGCCAACACGGAGCATCTCCCAGGGCAACGTCATTCCTGTGGGTCAGGACGTGGGGCGGGGGCAGCTCGGCGGCAGGTCCTATCTCAGGCTCCCCCATGAGGCTGCAGACAAGACATGGGTGCCGAGGGCTTGCTACGCTCGAGGGCCCACGTTCGAGGGCATCCCTTCAGCTGCCCAGAGGCCTCGGCTGCTCACGTGTCCTCAGGACGTGGCAGCCCACTGCCCGCGGGGAGGCCGCCTGGATTCCAAGAGAAGGGGCAGAAACTTCAGGGGCCTCTCTCCAGGGATGTCTCGTGACGAAAGGCCACATGCCCCAGGGCCAGGGCAGCTGGTGGTCCCCCGCCAAGGCCCCAAACCCACAAGCTCAGCCACAACTGGAACTCCAACCCACACCAGGAGCGCCACTGAATCACAGAGCCACCCCACCGAGTCCACACCAAACGGGCGCTCGGAATCACGATGATGAATGGACGTAGTTTTGCAGATTCCCCGAGCTGGGACTGACAGATACACACTGTGCATTTTTGGGGTGTGAAGCCTGTGACTATATCGTGAGGTAACTACCACGACCTAGCTAATCCACACGCCCATCACCTCGCCCCATTACCACCGCGTGCGTGGTGAGAACTTCTAAGATCCACCTCTTAGCAACTGCCAAGTGCACAACACTGTGTTACTGACTGTAATCACCAGCCGAACACAATCCTCAGACCCCATTTCTCCTGTGACTGAAAGCTGGCATCCCTGGACCCACATCTCTGTGCCTCCCCGGCCCCCGGCAAAGAACCGTTCTTCCTTGTTTCTATGAGGCTGACTTCCTTTAGATTCCACATGGAAGTGAGATCATGCAGTATTTGTCATTCTGTGTCTGAATGTGAGCATCATAATACCTTCCAGGTTCTTCTATGTTTATAAATACAAATTACACTTATATAAGTATCACATTTTCTTTATCCATCAGTGGACACTCGGGCAGTTTCCGTATCTCGACTGTTGGGAATGACGCCGCAGGGAATATTGGGCTGCAGATTTCTCTTCAAGACCCTATCTTTATTTCCTTTGCATGTGCACCTAGAAGTGGGGTGGCTGGATCACAGAGTAGTCCTATTTTAATCTTTTAAAGAACCTCCATCCCATTTTTCCACAGTGACTGCACAAATCTGCACTCCCATGAACAGTGCACAAGGATTCCCTTTTCTCCGCACCCTCCCAACACTTACTGCTTATCTTTTGGATAACAGCCATCCTAACAGGTGCGAGGTGATCTTTTATTGTGGTTCTGATTTGCATTTCCCTGATGATGAGCGATGTTGAGCACCTTTTCACGTACCTGGCCTTTGGTACGTCTTCTTTGGGGATGTCTGTTCATATCCTTATCCAGTTTTCAATCAGGTTGTTTGCTTTGCTATCCAGTTGTATGAGTTCCTTATGCATTTTCCATATTAACCCCTTGAGATATATGGTCTGTAAATATTTTTTTCCCATTCTGTAGGCTGCCTTTTCATTTTGTTGAATGTTTCCTTTGCCGTGCAGAAACTTTTTGGTTAGAGAGAGTCCCACTTATTTATGTTTGCTTTTGTTTCCTGCGCTTTTGGAGCCAGACCAAAAAAATATTGTGAAGACCAAGGTCAGGGAGATTTTCCCCTAAGTTTTCTTTTAGGAGCTTTATGGTTTCAGGTCTTACATTTAAATCTTTAACCCATTTTGAACTAATTTTTGTGAGTGGCATAAGATAAGGATACAATTCCATTCTTTTGCATGTGGATATCCAGTTTTCCCAGCACCATTTATTGAAAAGAATGTCCTTTCCCCATTGAGCATTCTTGGCTCTCCTGTCAAAGATTAGTTGACTGTATATGTAGGGGGTGGGGAAGGGTATTTCTGGGCTGTCTATTTTATTCTATTGGTCTATGTGCTTGTTTTTATGCCAGCATCATTCTGTTTTGATTACTATAGATTTGAAATATAGTTTGAAATCAAGAACCATGGTGCTTCCAACTCTGTTCTTTCTCAAGATTGTTTTGGCTATGTTGGTTCTTTTGAGGTTTCATACAAATTTTAGGACTTTTTTCTATTCCTGTGAAGAATACCATGGGAATTTTGATAGGGATTGAATTGAATCTGTAGATTGCTTTGGCTAGTATGGACGTTCTAACACTATTAATTCTTCCAATCCATGAACATGGGATATCCTTCCATTCACGTCTTCAATTTCTTTTATCCATGTCTTATAGTTTTCAGTGTTCAGATCTTTTACATCCTTGGCTAAATATTTTCCTAAGTATTTTGTTCATTTTGATGCTATTGCAAATGGGATCATTTCCTTAATTTCTTGTTTAGATAGTTTGTTGTTATTGTATAGAAATGCAACTGATTTTGTGTGCTCATTTTGTGTCCTGCAACTTTATAGGATTGGTTTATTAGAGGATTTTCTATATATGAGTCTATGTACTCTACAAATAGTGACAGTTTTCCTTTTTCCTTCCTGATTTTTTTTTCTTTTTCTTACCTAATTGCTAGGACTTCCAGTACTATGTTGAATAAAAGTGGTGAGAGTGGGCATCCTTGCCTTGTTCCTGATTCTAGAGGAAAAGCTCTCAACTTCTTTTTTTTAAGATTTTATTTATTTATTTGAGAGAGAGAGAGAGCACAAACAGTGGGAGCTGCAGAGGAAGAGGGAGAAGCTGACTCCCGGCTGAGCAGGGAGCCCAACAGGGGGCTCAATCCCAGGACCCCGAGATCATGACCTGAGCCAAAGTCAGATGCTTAACCAACTGAGCCACCCAGGCACCCAGAAAAACTCTTGACTTTTGATCATTGAGGATGATGTTAGTTGTGGTTGTCATATATGGCATTTATTATAGTGAGATACATTCTTTCTGTACCTAATTTGTTGAGTTTTTATCATTAAAGGATGTTTAACTTTGTCAAATCCTTTTTTAAATGTTCCATTCTGTCAATGTCTTGTTTCACATTGATTGATTTATGCATGTTGAACCATCTACATATCCCAGGGATGAATCCCACTTGATCGTGGTGTATGATCTTTCCAGTGTGCTGTTGGATTTGGTTTGCTAGCATTTAGTTGAGGGCTTTTGCATCTATTGGAGGGATACTGCCCTGTAACTCTCTTTTCTTGTGGTGTCCTTTTCTGGCTTTGGAATGAAGGTAATGTTGGTCTCAGAAAGTAAGTTTGGAAATATTCTCCCCTCTTCAATTATTTCAAAGAATTTGAGAGTGATTGGCATTAATTCTTCTTTAAATGTTTGGTAGAATTCACCCATGAAACCATCCAGTCCCGGGTTTTCCTTGTTGGGGGGTTTTTGATTACTGCTACCATCTCCTTGGCCACTATTCATTCAGATTTTCTATTCCTTTCTGATCCAGTCTTGGTAGGTTGTATGTTTCTAGGAATTTATTCATTTCTTTTAGTTTATTTGATTTGTTGGCATGTAATTGTTCATAGTAGTCTCTTATGATCCTTCATATTTCTTTGGTATCAGTTGTGACAACTCCTCTTCCACATTTGTTCCCGGGGGCTAGGGAGGGTAGGGATTTGGTCTTTTCCAAGGGTGAACAGAACTGCCCCCAGGTCCTTGGTCAGCAGGGCTGTTGCTGGGACAAGGGTCCACTTTAATCTCAAGTTTGGTCTGCAGACAGTGGGCCTGTGACCATGTATGTGCACAGAGTGGCTCCCACCTGGTCCCTTGAAGGGCTCTTGTCATGTCCCTGGGCAGGCAGGATTGCTCTTGGACCACGGCTGAGAAAATCTGCAGCTAAGCTGAGGTCTGCAGGTCTGCCTCCAGGGCCACGGATGGGAACATCTGCCAACAGGTCCCTGAGTGAGCAGGATGGCTCCTGGACTGTCACTAGGAAGAGCTAGAGCCAGGCTCAGGGCTGCTTCAAGGTTCAGCATACGGACAGCCCCACAGGCCAGCTGGAGGTAGACAGGTGCGACTGCCCCCAGGGTCCTGACGAATGGCGGGTGCGTCAGGGCCACAGTTAAACGGGGCTGTAGCTGATCTCTGAAGGCGATGAGGCTGTTTCGGGGTTTGTGGCTGGGACCACCATCTGAACACAGAAGTACTTTCTCAAAATGGCCCTCCTCAGTCTGGGGCTGGGGTTTCTTAGGTTCCAACTTAATCCCAATGTGCCCTCAAAGGCACTTCTGTCCAGACAGCTGCCAAATTCTTGCTGTGGGGAGTTTGAGTGTGGGGCCTCCCATCCCACCACCTTGCTGACATCTGGATAATAATCGTGGTTGTCTGGAAACACTAGACGTGAGTGGTTTGCTACACGGTAATAGCGATCAGATACTTTGCCCTGTTGTGATTTATTTCGTGTCTCTCCCCTGAGTAGAGGTGCTTGTTCTGCTCATCTCCAAGTGCCTAGTGCCTGGAAATGCGTCTGACACATAGCAGGTACCACACATTGGAGATCACCCTGCCATCTTCTGGGCCTCCTCCCCCCCAGAACCCCAAGTGTGTGGAGCTGAGAGCTGTGAGGGGTGTGCACGTTTGCACACACAGGCCACGTTTCGACACGAGAGCACAGACTACAGGAGGCTGAGGCTGTCGTTCTCCTCACACGGAGAACAAAACTCTAAGCCTTAAAGAGGCGACATAAATATCTCACATGGCCAATGGCAGAGGTGGAGGCAGGCTCTCATCTCTACGTGCCCAGCATGCCTTCTGGCAGGGGCCCCTGGGCCACCTGTGTGTGGTGCGTGACACCTCCACTGTCCACCCAGAGCAAGCCCTCCTGAGGCCGGCACAGGATGCTGACGCCCTGCTGGCTTGTTGATGGCCTGGGGACTCTGGCCCGCACCCACAGCCACCATCAGAGCAACAAGCCTTCTGGGGCTCCAGACCTCGGCCTCTCCCTCGACTGGATTTTACCCCCTTTCTCATTAAACAGAATTTATGAACCAAGCGGCCAACCCGGGGAGTGCAACACTCTGAGTAGATATTGACTGAGAGCACTCGGCTTGTCCCCACTCCCGGACAGTCCAGCACGGCCCTGACTTAAAGGTTGCCCCCACCACATCTCTGCGATAACAGGTGCTCGGGGCACCAAGAGCAGGCATGCACAGCTCTACCCCTGCCCAGCTACGGGCACAATGCGGCCTTTGGTGATGCCCCCACCGGCTCAGTCCCCACGAGTTAAGACCAGGCATGGCCTTCATAACCTTCTTGACCAGGGGCTGCACTGCAGAGACCTCCGGAGATCTGGTCCCAGCCCCCTCCCCAGGTCCCACCAGAACCCCATGCTCACTCTCTGGCTTCTGGTTCACAGATTGGGGGGGTCCACTGTTGACTACAGCCTTTTGTGTGAGGACCTGAAAGGCCTCCTTCTGGGGAGGTCAGCTCCCACCAGATATACGATTCTGCCACCTGCCTGATTACAGGGGTTCCAGAGACTCCTGCTCCCATGTCCCCGCCACCACCAGATGGCTAGCCACGGCCAGTGGCATGACTCACCTCCGGCCTGCAGCACCAGGAGGGGGCCTATCAACTTTCTTCCTGGCACCCCTACTCCAGAGTCCCCAGACTCAGAGTCCCCAGAACCACTGCTGCCATTACCAGGGCCCTTACCCACAAGTCCCCAGACCCAGAGCCCGCAGCCCCTCACCTCTAGCACCAGGGCCCCAGATGGTGGCAGGATCTCCAAGCTCATACTGAGAATATCATCTTTCAGGAACGTGTGGTTCAGGGAGCCTCCATGTCCCATGGGTTTAGCCCAGGGTCAGGAAACTCAAAACAGACCAAGCCATCCCCCACCCATGCCCCCTCAACCATTGCCTTTCTTAGGGAACCACCAAGGCTCCCAGGAAACCCCGTGGGAGCATGTCTATGGGATTCCCCCATGCAGGTCCACGTCGGGGGTGGGGGGAAGCAAGCCTAGGTGCTCTGTTGTAGAAGGACCTTATTTCACTCAGGTCAGCTTGGCAGGTTATGCAAACTCCACCCCTGGGGTTGTGGAGTAAGACGTCCCTGTGTGCTTGTGGGGGGCCAACGCCGTGTAGGGGACATCACAGTGAGCCAGGCGCATGAGCTCCTGCTCCCCACCCCTGGGGTGTAGACATACGCAAAGACATTACAAGACATGGGAAGGAAGTGTTGGGAGTAAGAAGCATGTAATGAAACTAAAGCACAGCGTGGTGGACTGTGGTGAGGGGTGCTGGGGCGGGTCCCTCCACACAGAGAGCTGGGGGCAGACCTGGGCAGGTGGAGGGTGGTGAGGGGCGCTGGGGTGGGTCCCTCCACACAGGGGGGGCAGACCTGAGCAGGTGGAGGGTGGTGAGGGGCACTGGGGCGGGTCCTTCCACACAGTGGGGAGCAGACCTGAGCAGGTGGAGGGTGGTGAGGGGTGCTGGGGCAGGTCC
>NW_025408730.1:52654-55253 GCF_002201575.2 Neomonachus schauinslandi | reverse complement strand
TTGCAGGGAGCAGCCAGGTGACCTTCGAGGGGGACGCCTCTGCTCCAGGAGGCTCTCCCAAGGCCAGTGGCCTCCTCCTGGCCTTCAGCTGTCCCCGCACAAGGCCAGCGTGGGCTTGGCCTGAAGGAGGCCTGACCTCAGCCTGGCCCCGGAAGGCGGCTGGGCCAGGGATGTGTGCTTGCGTGTACGTATCCACCGGATATGCAGCGCCGCCAACACACGCGAGCCTTTCAGGACACGGGTCCTGTGTAAAGATAATACACGACACGGACCTTCGGTTTGTCCCGAGCCGCTAAGCTCTGCACACACGATCAATCTGGGAGAGCCCTGTGCCCTCTGAGGTACCAGGAGGGTCCCCGCGCCAGCCTCCCCCGAGCCCACAGCTTTGGGCGGCAGCCACCCGCAAGGTGGAGGGAAGCGGGTCGTTTCGGAAGCCGGTCTAGGGAGGTCGCGAGGCTCGGCGCGTTTGGATGGGGCGGCCCCCGCCCCCAAGGGGCGCGAGAGGGGTCAGGCGCCGTGTATCTGCACATGTGCACGACCTGGTCAGACATCTGCGATAAGAGTTCCATCTGTGTTCATATCCGCCCTTCCGTGACTGAAGATCATAGAAAATTCGGATGCCTCTGGAGGTCACGGCCAAAGTGGGGCTGTGTGTTTCTCTGGAGGCACCCGGCACACAGCCTGAAGCGCTGGGCCCGGCCGCCTCAGCTCCGGGGGCCACCAGTGGGCCCCGGGGTCACCAGGCAAGGCCAGCCGCCCAGCAGGCAGCATACGGGCGCGGGGCTGGCCAAGCCTGGACCGTCCTCCCGACTTCTGTGTTCTCTAAGCTCTGAGAACCCATGCACCGGGCGCGACAACAGGGTTAACCACCGTCACCTCTCGGGAAGGGCTACCTATGTGTCTTCATAACCTCTCGTTGTGATCACGAGGCTTGTCAGCCCGCCTGAGAAACACGGAAGCGGAGCCTCGGGAGGCCGGCGCCGCGTCCCAGAGTGCCCAGCGCGGAGGCGGCCTGGCAGGGGCCTGAGGGGTCGGCAGCCCCCAGCACGTACTCAGGGAGGGCTGACCGCGCGGACAGCACCTGCATATGACCCTCCCAGGGCAGGGTGCAGTCATTACCAGGGTGGGCGGTGACACCCTAGTGTGGTCCTCACTGCAGCTGCCCTTCCTGTGACAGACCCCCGTGGCACCGAACAGTGGTCCATGTTGTGCACATGCTCCGAGGAGCTTCAGCTTGGGGTCCTGGCTTTCCCTGACGGCTTCTGTCAACCTTGCAGCCGTTGCAAGCCAGCCCCTGGAGCCAAGCCATCCCTGCCCTTCTTCCTTGGCATCCACATTCTGGGAGCTGCATCCCATAAAGCTTGCGGTGGTGGTCGGTGCGGGGGAGGCCCCGTGAGCGGACAAGGAGGGATGAGGAGGGGCCCCAGCCCCGAGGCAGGGAGGCTGAGCACGGGGCCTGCCAGGGGCTGCAGGGTGCTTGTGAGAAGGCAGGCGGTGGTCAGAAGGGGCTGGGGGCTCGACCGTGGCTCTGAGCCCCACCCTGTAGGCTGGGGCCGGTCCTCAAGGGGTTTAATCCAGGCCAGGCGTGTCAGCCTGTGAACCCAGAGCTCACCTTGAGAGAAGGGATCAACCCCAAGCCGGGACCTGCCGGGGCTACACCCTTGCAACAGAACAAAGCAAGAAATGCGCCCTTCCCGGCCCTCCGAAGCCAAGTTTAGTGCTTTCTCTATGACCCCACAAGTACCCCGATGAGGAGTCCCTACTCTGGGGGGACTCAGAGCTGCAGGTCCTGGGCCCCCAGGCCGCAGACAGGCTCCCCTCCCTGATGCTGTCCTGGGGGACCTTTGCTTCTGCTCTTCTGAGAGCCTGTGGTTAGAACAAAATAAGAAGCCAGTCAGTGGGGCCTGCGGAACTTTCCTGAATACAGGGTGGGGGGAGGGCTGTGACTTCCTGGAGCTCCCCTACCCCAGCCCCAGCCTCCTCCTAGCCCAGGCGGTGGGGCCCGGTGGGGCTGTGGGGCCCGGCGGGGGCCGGTGGGGCCACGGGGCCCGGTGGGGCAGGCACAGGTAATGGCTCTTGAGAAGGACAGGGAAAGGGCCGGAAAGCCTGGAGGGAGGGAGGAACTCTACCGTGGCCACCTCCCAGTCTCCTTTCTGCTGGCTTTTGAATACTGAGTGTTTTGGAGAAACAGAGTATAGTTAAGAGGGAGCTCAGGCCCAGCTGCTAACCCGCCCGCTCCGGGTGATCCGCCGGCTGCCTTCTGAAGCCCCCTCCTCCTGGACAGCCTTGAATGCTGCTGAGGGGGCCCACCTGAGCCCCTGAGTCTGAGGGACAATGCTGGGAGTAGCCCCCGCCACCTCGCCCCTGCAGGGTGGGGGTTTGCCCTACTGGAGGGGAGTGAGAGAGAAGAGAGAGGCGTTCTGCTCAGGGCCCCTTCATCCTCCTGACCTCCCCTCCCCGTCCGTCCTCTGAGCCCCCCTCACCTCCCCCCTGTCCGTCCTCTGAGCCCCTCTCACTCTCCCTGTCCATCCTCTGAGCCCCCCTCACTGCCCCCGTCTGTCCTCTGAGCCCCCCTCACTCTCCCGTCTGTCCTCTGAGC